>NW_021832531.1:300000-500255 GCF_006345805.1 Octopus sinensis | reverse complement strand
GCACATTCCTTACTTGGTCTCCACATTCCATTATTTTTTAAAAACTCAACAACGTCAATAAGTTGTGGCAAGTTAAATATTTATTTTTTAATTATTATTTAAATTCTATGTTATTTAAAGAATCTCTATTTAAATTAAACAATAGTGTTTGTTTTTTCCAGCCTTATATTCAATCGAATATTGGGAGTAACGTTTGATACTTTCCTCTGTTTTTCACCTCACGTAGAATCGATCGTATCAACCTGTATAAAGAAGATCAATTTTGTAAAAGCCTTCCTTTGGAACTGTGGGAGAACTTATCCGCCAGGGGTAGAGACCCTTTACAAGCAGTATATCGAGCCAACAATAGGCTATGCATGTGCTGCTTGGGGCTGTAACCTGGCGGCAACGAACCGGCTAAAAATCGAAAAAATTCAAGAAAGATCTATCAACCTACTGAAGGACCATACCGATAGGGAAATTGTCCATAGAACACTGGAGTCTCTCGTAGAGGCAAATGGGGGCGATCGTAAAAATGGACCACAAACCATTCACCGTACATACAGAAAGTGTGTGGGGTCACGGTCGGAACATCGTGAAAAGATGGCTCGACTGTTGAGAAGTGTCGGAATCATCTGAACGTGTTAGTTAATGGTTAAGATGGTGATTTTGTTTGGCTTAAATAATAATAATAGTCGTTGTCTAAAAATAGAGGGCTGTGAAGGAGGGCTGTGAAGTGATGTAAAGGGATCAAATAAATGACAAATTTTACAATGAAAGGAACCCGGAAAATAAAAATAAGACTTTCAAACAGCATCTGAATCAATCGATCGTATATTTAAAAAAGGATATTTAAAAAGATACCTACGTGGTTTTTATTCAAAAAAATAATAAATTTATATAAGGAAGCATTCTTAAGTAACAAATATTTAGAATAGCTATACTGTTAGTAAAATTATAGTCAACAAATCCTCGAATTAAGGCTACGAGGAATATAGGAACAGAGCACAACAATTAAAATAACCATAATTGCAATTGAGTAGAATCCAATTAATGGTGCAAACACTTTCCCGACACTTGTATCCACTGAAATCGCAGCAGTATAAATACTATTGAACGTTAAAGGAGCCAAAGCTCTAAAATGCCAATTCTATATAAGTAAACCGAAAAATGCAGGATAAGGACAGGCATATTCCGTTTACTGTCCCGGCGTCCTCTATTTTTATGGAATTGTTGAGCAAAAGAGCCACCGTGCCACTATTAAAATTTGCCAATATTCTGCTGAAAATAACCAAAATGTAAAGTAAAGCATTCACCTCGACATAAAGTCTACATTTTTAAAACAAAACATTAACCCTTTTTCACTGAGGACATAAGTAAACGGAATTACCAACATGATTGGAAGCAAACCCAAATGGCATAATTTAATGGACTAAAAATTATTAGGTAAATGTAAACGTTAATAATTCCGATTTTGTCCAGCATTCGAGTGAATAGAAAAGGATGAATTATAACAGTGGGAAGAGCAGAAAAAATTAAAAATAACCCAATTTCCTTACTGCTATACCCCAACCCGCCTAGAAATATCAAAGACTCCCAAACCGTGGCTTTTGCTAGTAGACAAAAATAAAATATAAAGCTCGTCTATTCCAATTGTAACAAAAGAGTAGAGAACCGAAATTCCGAGTGAAATTGCCGTTTTCTTGGCTCTACTTTTATGAAAAGATATTGGTCACTTGACTGTCCTTATGAAGACTTTGAAACTCGATTCTACTTGGGGTGTTTCTTGATTAAGGTTCACATGGTCAGAGCGAAACGCTTTTCTACATTCATTAAATGTTGTTAATACTTTTTAAATGACTTTTGAGTTATAAAAGTAAGAATAATATTAAAGATAATCAAGGCAACCACGCATATTGAAGTAAAAAAATAGGGAAACTTTTTTAAAAATGCACTGCCATCGAAAACAGAGGGATATAAATGGGCAGGATTGTGTAAATATCCTTAAATATAAACACGAGGATAAAACCCCCAATCAAAGGAGCAATCAAAATTCCCATGCTGACTCCAATCCCATAAAACATCATTCCTTTACCCTGAGTCTCCTCATCGCATGTGTCGTGAATCAATGCTTTATCAATTATAGAAATTCCTACACTTTACGAATGTTCGAATACCAGAAACCATCCCGATCAATAAACGGAAAATTATCACAAAAGATATATTCAATGTAAAACCAAAAGTAAATACAAAAATGCCAGAAAGACCAAAACAAATAATCAGCAAAGTATATTTGCTAATTTTGTCGGCAATTCTTCCAATCACGAGACTTGGTATTTAAAGACCCAAACAACCAACCAGCCGAAAATTCGTCCAATATAAAAACAAGACTGAACAATCCCAACATAATAACCTTTTTGTGGTTCCTGATAACCCAAAAACTAAATTCACATAAATTAAATTTTAGGAATACGATGATCATTTCTGTAATGAATGGTTCAGCATAACCAACAATTGTATTATTGGTAATCTAAGATGAAACGGTGTACCCTAAAACCTCGTTCAGTACAAGTAATGAGAAAAAAAGTGAAAATGTAGACATAATTCAAAATGAATCGAAAATATAACGAACAATTATTTATTTATATAAACTTTTTAAAGTTAAATAATAATATATTTAAAATAATGGAAAATGGAAAACGAGGACAATACAAGACTTGAGGTTTAAACAAGATTTATTACAGCGGTTCTCAACCTTTTTTAGACTGGGGACCACTTTTGCACTATAAAATTTTGTGGGGACCACCTTAAATAAAATAAACATTTTTTGGTATTAGCGCACAATTTTTGGCCTCGTCAGGGCCAGGTTAGAAATGTTCGAATATTTATTATAAAAATAACATGAACATTATGAAAATAACAGAAAATTTAATAGTAATTTAGTGAGATTTCTGATCTTGTTTGCTCAGAATAATTTTACTTATATCAGGCTCTATGTTCGACAAAGCTACTCGCATATCATCTTGTACCCGTAGTCTATTTCTATATTTTGTTTTTAGAAAAGTCAGACACGACATCGCCATTTCACAGTGATAAGTAGTGGGGAATGCAAGTATTGATTCCAATGCAGTTTTACTCAAAATGGGGAATTCTTTCGCCATCTGACACCTAACAATAAAAAGTAATTATTAATGAGAATACCAAAAATCTAATAATGAAGTACATTTGAAAATAATCTGAGCAGACTGATTACATTGAAGTTCAATCAAGCTCTGCTGAAAATTGAGTTCCTGATATTCTTTAAATGAGGTCAAGAAAGGTTGAACGATCCAGTTTGGAATTGGGTCTTCAACAGGAAAATAATCATCAAATTTTGTCTTGAGATTTTCCAGATGTTTGATTATCAGACTTAGAAGAACATTATCCGGTGGGTTGTGTCCGAGATGATATTCAAGCATTGGGAACATTGATGTTATTCCTTTTCTTTATTTCATTATTTGGGGCAATGAATTTAGTGAATCCAAATTGTACGTAAGAATCCGACCAAAGACGACGATTCTTGTTAACCATAACTAGAATGATAAACCACGCTAATCAAATCAGATTAATTTCAATGTTTTTGATTTATACTTAATTGTACAATTAGTTTTAAATTTAATATATTGTTATTTTTCGAAAATTCCTGGGGACCACTAAAAATTTTCTGGGGACCACGATTGAGAACCGCTTGATTAATTTCAATGTTTTTAATTTATACTTAATTGTACAATTAGTTTTAACTTTAATATATTTTTATTTTTCGAAAATTCCTGGGGACCACTAAAAATTTTCTGGGGACCACGGTTGAGAACCGCTGATTTATTATAACTTAATTTGTTTTCTTTTTTGTAAAAAAGTATTTATTATAATAATTAATTATAAATTAATTAATATTATTAATTTAGAAATAAATTAAAATTACCAGTTATTCCTTTGCAAATTCCAATGGGGGTAGAACATGCTCATGTTGGAGTCATAGATCTTGTGAAGCAAGAGAGTGTTTATTTTGAAGGACAGTGTGGGTTGTATTTGTGTTGATAGCTCATTTCCACAGCATCAAGGTCACAAGAAGGGCAATTCCAGGCGAGTATTCCCAAGTTGTATTTCCCGACAGATGGTACCTGTGTTATTTGGCACTGCTCTTCGGAATAACGGCGTACAAGAAGTCCTCGATGCTATCATCGAATACGATCATAATCAGACATCGCGACAAGTTTTTTGTTAAATTCGTCTCGAAATAACGAAAATTTGTTTGTCGGAATGGGCTTCAAACTGGAGGTTTCCGTGTTTTTAACTCCAGGCGGGTCGGTACGGACAACTGACATATGTGAGGATATACCAGGGGGGTGTCAGGAGAGGGGACACTGTATATAACACCAGAGATGATTATTGTCACCTTCAGCCTGGTTTTGAACCTGGTGAAACATGGTATCAAACATAAGAAACATAACAACATTACAAAAAACATTATTGAGAACACAAGAAATGGATATGCAACGTGAAAAACTAATCTCTCATCCAGATACAGTCAAAAATTACAAAAAATACATTTGCTCGCATCTGAAGGACCTAACAGTAGGTATTTCGTGGGATCGTAGAAAATACAGTAAAACCCCTCTAAACCGACTCCTCGGTATCCTGCAATTCCCTTAAAATCGGACTAAACTTCTGGTCCCGATTCACCTCATAGACCATCACTGCTATTTCATATTCGATATACCGGATCTCCTCTATTCCGAATACCGGCCATATTTTCTGGTCCCGACTTGAATTTTCATTTATCATAAACCGGCCTTCTGACATCAATCTTTAATCTAATTAATCGCCTTTAACCTTGAATTGCTAACAACTCGACAAAAAATTAAAAACTAAAAGATGATAGCTCCGCAAAGAAAACTATTACGTTGCAAATTGCCCTTAAGAAGAAAATTCAAATAATAAATGATAGCTAGATTTTTTTTGACGATTTCTCTTATTCATTAAATAATCGATTATTTAAAAAAATAAATGACTCGATAGCATCTAAAAATTTATCTCTTGGATGCTATCCGGTGCATTAGCACAGCTTGAATGGACGTGAAATTAACTAGGGTTGTTAAAAATTATGATTTTTATTTAAAATAATCAGATTTTTTTGATTTAAATCAGATCCGTCACAAGACTACCAATTTTACAACCAAACCGTTCCTCGGCAGATTTGGCAGAATCTAATGCAACATATTGAAGATACTACGCAGTGTGTCTGTGTCCAAAGGTGTCCACAGTGTCAATTAGATAGCTTTCTCCACCCGATGTTGCAACCGAAACACAAACAACAGGTTCATTATGAATGTTACTCCACCCATCTAGCATCATAGACACTGTTTTGTTCTTGAGTCTTTGTCGACAGTCCTCATGTAGTTGTTCGTACACTCGATCGAGCAATGGACCACCAATTTGATGACGATAAACTAAACGATAGCCAGAAAGAAGCATTTGAACAAATTCGGGATGTTCAACAGCAGAAAAAGGAGTGTTAGTGGAATATACGCGTCTAGAGAATTACATATCTATCAAATTTTTTTCGATAACATCATCGTAGTAACGAAATTGATTAATGATTGGTCCCTCATTTTCAAGGGTAATTCGCTGATTAAACCACCTTAAACTTTCGGCCCGGGAACACAGGAAAGAGGAATAGTAATCGTCTAATTAAGTGATCCCGTGTCAGTGCGTCTCCTTTTATCTCTTCCTTGTCTCGAATTCTTAATCAACGTTCAGGAATAATATGTTTATCGAAGTTTAATCAATTTATACAATTTAAAATGATTTTTTTGATTTTTTAATGATTTAAATCATTGATTTTTTTGATTAATATCAAATGATTTAAATCAAACAATCCTGATATAAACTAAAATCCTACAAACAATATACTGTTCATACCCCTTATGAATAGACTAGTCAATAATTAAATGACAGAAGAAAAATTTGTCAACTTAGATTCGGAACCATCCACTGAAAATTTCAAAGATTGGGAATCATCCTTAGATGAGCAATATCAAACAGTCTCAAGTTGTGAATATGATGACAGTGACTCAGATTCTGATAAGCAAACAAAGCCAAAACATCTCGAGAAATTAACATCCACAAATGTTAAACAAATGCTAGACCAAATTTGTTACTTTTTTGCAGTCAAGACTCTGCATTACTCGATCCCATCAACAGACAGATCCATCTGAACAATAAACCGATGTCTAAATTGAAGCTAACTACGAGGAAATCCTTATTGGCAGATTTGTATTAATTTTGCTGTTTTACTTTTTTTGTCAAATTTAATATACAGACCTCCCATCTATACCGGAAAATTCTGTCGGTCCCGAGAGGAATCGGTTTAGAGGGAAGAGGGAAGTTCTTCAGGGGCAGAGGGAATAAATCCGTAGAAAAATCAGAAGACTGAACAAGAGACTCCACCAAGAAGGCCTGCTTGACAAAATCAATGAAGTATCCAAACTAAAAGATAATTCACAGATGTATATGGCCGCTCGTTTCAAGACATTACCTAATGAATAAATAGTATACGGAGGTAATTGCAACACATTTTGAAAAACTTTTCAATGTGATTAGAGCAATCCTCCCATTCAATGGAAAGCCTAGACCCCTAAAAGACCAATTACAATTCTTGAAGTAAAAACAACATGTCAAAAGCTAAAAAAATAACAGATGCCATGGTAAATATGATAAACCTAGAATCACAAAAATATAGCCCGGACCCCTTTTTTGCAAAAATCGCCACACTGCTAAATGAAATGTTCTCAACTAACTCAACTCTATCCCTCGAAAGGCCCGTTCCGTTTCAGACCCGTTCCACAGGAATTATCTAAGAAACATAACTGAAATGTCCTGGTCATCCAGGATCGCACGGAGTGGACTGTACAATAAGTGTGACTGTACGCCTTTAAGCCATGAGATTATTATCTCTTTTAAGAGACCTGTTTTGACACTTCCTGAAATTAAACCCGACATCCTTCCCGAATATCGCAATTGAAGATTACTACTCTTCCTTTAATATCAAACGCTTTCGTAGAAGACCAAGAACTACCCTACCAATCGTTTACAAAATGACCTAAAAAGCTTGAAGAAAACAGTGACATCTGGTGACGATCTGGACTCTCCGAGGAACCTAGCTAAGAACAAGGAGCTTGGAGCAACCTAACTAGTTCTCTAATATCTTTTGCGGCACATGAGGAATTTGAAATATTATGGCTCTCGTGAACGTGTTAATAATAAGTGTGATCAATAACAAACTAAGTGGAATCAATAGAAAACTAAGTAAGATTAATATCAAAAAATAGGATTAAAGCGAACTAAATGGAATTAACTCGAAAAATTCTTTGTTTAAAATTTGGTGTTAACCATATTTAACATGTCACCAATATTTTTCTGTATTTCAGAAATAAAGCTCACAATCATCAGATGTAATTGTTTTTATTCTATCCACAGTTATTTTTTCAAGTATCCCTGTTCGATAATCTATAATTGACAAATCTTTTCTTGTTGAAATAGAATTTGGTTTTTTAGAGAAGAGATGTCTCTTTTTACGTGAGCTTTTATTTTGGACCATACATGTTCGACGGGGTTAAGCATCGGACTGTACGGACCGAGACAAAGAATATGAAAATCATTAAATTCTTCCAATTGAAGAACTTCGATACACTGTGAGCTAGTGCATTGTCCAACACCATAATAATGGACCCTCATGTTAATCCGTGCTTGCCTCAAACAATTTTTCATCCAGTGACAAGCTTGCTCTTTTTTAAAAGCTCCCCTTTGTATTTCATAGTAAATGAGTCCTAGATTTGAGATGCATCCAATTAGATGTATATTTGACCCTTCTGACGCAGCAGCTAGAGTAGTACATCTTGTTCTTTTAGCGATCTTTCTTCTGTCCTGCTGATATGAAGATTAAAATTTGATTCATCCATAAAACAAATTGGTCTATTTCCGATGAAATTTTAAATATTTTTCAGCAAATTCCTTCCTTTTGATTTTGTTAATTTCACAATTAGCTTCTTCAGGGTCGAATCTCAATTTCTTTAATGTATATAAACTTAGATCGAGATGTCGAGCGATACTCGTTTTTGATATTGATAATTGCGGAAAATGTAATTCAAATTTTTGTTTTATTCCATGAAGGGTAATTGTGTTATCGTCTTCGATGCATGATGATAATAAAAATCGACATGTTCTTTGTTAAACTTTTTTCGATAATTTCCACCTCTCGCGTCAGGTTTAACTCCATCCTTTATCCAACGATATGCTGTTGTTCTTGAGATATTGAGTTCAATTGCTGTTTTTTTCCAATCTCCACCAGATTCTGCAGCTGAAATTAAATCTATTTTATTTCTATGCAATTGTTCTTTCTCTTCCAATGATTTACGTGGCATTTTTTTGCGCTGGATCGAAAAATTATATTTATAATAAACGTAATCCTTTATTGATTCCATTTAGTTCGTTATTAAACCCACTTAGTTTACTGTTAATCCCACTTAGCTTGTTATTGATTCCACTTAGTTTGGCATTAATCCCATTTAGTATGGAAAATGGTATAGATCGTATGCATTTTCTATAGTATGTATTTTCAGAAAACTAAGTGAGATTAGCAGAAAACTAAGTGGGATTATCAGAAAACTAAATGGAATTAACGTCAAACTAACTGGGATTAACGTCAAATTAACTGGGATTAACGTCAAACTAAATTGGATTAACGTCAAATTAACTGGGATTAACGTCAAACTAAATTGGATTAACGTCAAATTAACTGGGATTAACGTCAAACTAACTGGGATTAGGAGAAAACTTAGTTGGATTAACATCAAACTAAGTGGGATTAACATCAAACTAAGTGGGATTAATACCAAACAATATGGGATTAATAGGAAACTAAATGGAATTAACACCAATAAATTCTTTGTTTAAAATTTTATGTTAACCATATTTAGTGTGTCGTCACCACAACATTTAGTATGGAGAATGTTATAGTAACAATCTGGCATGCTTTGGGTTATTATGGTCAGTGGTAGCTTCCTCCGTTGCCTACCTCGAAAAGGCCCAGAGCATGAAAATGTTTTCATGATGTTATTAGCTGGAACAGAGGGAACCATCCGTAGTCTGTGGCCAAAGAGTCCCCATTGGGTCTTATTAATAATTGTCTCTAAGTGTTCTGCTGAAAAAGTCAACCTGTCACCTGAATTAATAATGATTTTTCCTTAATTTCAAATTCATTAATAACTTATCAAATGTTTAAGTTATACCAAGAGAATTTAAGAATGACTTTCCACGTTAATGGAAAAAAAATTTCAGCAAGAAAATCGGTTCTTTCGTTTATTATTATTTCGAGAAAACATAAAGTTAATTAAGTCTCGCTTGTGCCGTGTTCTGTAAAATTCTCTCCGTTAGTCTCGACCAGTATTTTCTGCTCCGCGCGATATCTTTGAGTTTGTCCAGCCGAAGACCAACCGTCGAGAGATCCTCATTTAGGATGGAAGCGTCGTTCTTGGTCTATCACGAAATCTAGACTCCGTCTGCGCGAAGAAATAATCCATTGCATTCTTCGCTGAAACCAGGTCGTTTAAACGTAGGACATGGCCAAAAGGGCTCCATCTCGATCTGAAGATGTCATCTGACAGGAAACCGGATTTGCATTTATTATTAAGATTTTCATTAGTTATCTTCAAAAGCCATTTGATTTTGATTAACGATTTTAGCTGTGTTCTGTGTAAAGAATCAAGACGGTCCATATCGTGTTTAGAGATTCCTTATGTGCCAGAGTTATAAGTAAGAACCGGGATGATAAAAGCCTTATATATCCTGAGCCTGGTATTTAATCCTATTTTTTGTGATTACATATAGCCGATATTTTTTTAATGCATCCATAGCAAGAATCTTCCTGCGAGTAACATCTTCTGAGTCACCTAGATGCGAGCCCAGTTTCATTTGCCTTCTCCAAGATTCGTCGGATCTACGATCAATACGTGTGAGCATTGTAAATTTCGTTTTATCGGAATTTACGGATAAAAACCATTTCGAGAATACGTATGGAAGTTGTTGAAAATGTGCTGAAGTGTTTGAAGTGTTTGAATTTTCTCAGAAACAAAGTCCAGATCGTCTGCATATATCATCTCCTCATAATTGTTCCCAACGAGAGCTCTGAACTCTCTTAGTGCTGCTTCAAGGTATACAACGAAGAGGACCGGAGATAGTGAAACCCCCTGTGGGACTCCACGAGAAGTCCGAAAAAAGTTGGAAAAACATTTGCCAAGTTTGACAAAAAGATGAGTGTTCTGCATAAGCAGGTGTATTATTTTAACGTCGTCAGGGTGAAGAAAACTCTTCGGTTCTTGCAATGTGCAGAACCAATTGACGAATTCCATCTTATTACCTTCGGATCGGAATCCCTACATTATGGTTTCAGGTTCGCAGTTCACCGGGACCTTATTAACTACGTGTCAAGAGTGTGGGCGGCATCTGACCGTGTCGCAGTGCTTCAAATCAAATGTGGAAAAGTCTCAACTCAGTGCTCTTTATTATAAATGAAAATCACCTGGACTGGGTTTAACCAGCTGCGATCATAAACTTGTGGCTCAGTTAATGCTGTACAGAATCCATGGAATACGTGAAAAGCTCAAAGGCACCTCACCAGCACGATACGATACGGAGAGGCTTGGATACGAAGAGTCCACCAATCTTCGATATTGTACGACCCTGAAAAACAGCATCGACTGTATCTACTAAAATCAACCAGCTAACAAGATTTGGGAGGAAACAGTTACCGCAATACGGAATACCTCGTCTGACGTCTTGGGTTCCACACACGGATCGAGACACAAACAAAGTAGTCCAGAAATCGGACGACTTTCTCTAATACAAAAAGAACTCAGACTACAATCGGAAAACACAGAGAAAATCAAAGAACTCTGTACGCAGAGAGGTAGAGTATTAACAAAGATGAAACAATTACAAAAATTTCTTGCCAAAAGTGAAGCAGAAAAACAAGTTTCCGAATAATGAAATACAAACACGGCCAATGATGTTTAAAGCAATTCGCATCCTCAACAGGGCCCCTATCATTCATAATCTCGATCGTACAGTTACCGAGGACGTCGAAAAAGCTAGTACAGTCCGACCCCCAAATGGGGCACCAAGTGCCCCAAAATGCGGGGGTGCCCCAAAAACAGGGGTTTGTTATTTTTTTAAAAATTAAACCATTAATAAACATCAAAAACATTTTTACTAAAATATTCAGTTATTTTCTTTTTATTTGTAGAGTTTTGTCTGATATTGTTCGTCAATTTCAGCCGAAAATCAAAAAAATCTCGGAGCATACTTGGTGCAACATTAGAAATTTTTTCTTCTAAATTGTTAAGCAGATCTTTTGTTTTTGCTACGACTTTTCACTATTTTCGGTTTCTGAATATGTATCATAAACATTATTGTTCATGTCTTCGCATTCTTCCATCAATTGTTTCGTTAAACTTGATCTAAATGTTCATCTGTTAGACAGTTTTTTGTTGCATAAGAATCACGGTTCCTGTCGATTTTCTTCCAACAATTAACAATACTTTTAGCATCTATTTTCTCCCATCCTTTTGAAATTAGCATCATAACCTGACGCAAATTTAATTTACCAATAGAATGTGTAAAATCGTTTTCGAAATCTTGAAAACATAAAAATTCCATTAAGAAAGAGGAATAATAATCTTTAAAAATCTTGATTATTCCCATATCCAAAGGTTGTAAATAGGGCGTTGTATTTTTCGGCAAAAATAAAAATTCGATGTTCGAACATTCGGCAGTTTTATGGCATCCCGCATTGTCAAGTATTAATAATATTTTTCTGTTGTTTTTGCAAAACGATTCATTTATAAGTGTAAGCCAACTCATAAAAGTCTTTCCAGTCATCCATGCATTTTGAGAAGATGAATACAATAACCCAAAATCTTGAACATCAAAATTTTTTAGACACCGAGGTTTTTATATTTTCCAATAATCAATGGATTAAGTTTTTCCCCGATTAAACTGCAGCATAGAAGAACAGTGAGTCTTTCTTTCCCTTGTTTATAACCAAAACACGGTTCGCCTTGTTCAACAAATGATTTTTGAGGAGTTCTTTTTATAAAAAGCGCAGTTTCATCACAATTAAATATATTCTCAGGTCCATATTTAATACTTTCTGGTCATATTTTTCAAAATAATTTTTCACATAAGATAAATCACATGAAGCTTTTTCACCACATATTGACTTGAATTGAAGTTCATGCCGCAATTTAAATCTATCAAGCCACCCATTGGAAGCTTTAAAAGAAGTAAATCCAATTTTTGAAGCTGTAACTAAGGCAATTTTTTTCAAAATAGGGCCTGAAATCGGAATTTTATCTACGCGTAGTCTTTGAAATATTTCAAAGACTTGATCATCAAATTTATCTTTATCGGCTTTAAATGTGTCATATTCCTCAGAAATAGTATTGCCGTGTTGCAAGAAAGGTACAATATTTCGTTTTATTCTTGATATTGTTCCTTTACTTGTGTTGTACTTTTTCATTAGTTGCCTCTCAGATAAATTTTTCTTCAAAATTTCTTTAGCAATCTTCAATTTAGTTTCGTAATCCATAACCACAACAATAAAAATATAAATTGAAAATAAAACAAAAAATAATTAATTTATTATAATTTTATTTTATTTTTAATTCCTTATAAATGATTTTATGGTGCCCCAAAAATTCCATAATTTTTTATCGATTTTTATTTTTTTTCTGCCAAAATGTACTTTTGGAATAAAGTGCCCCAAATTGCGGGGGTGCCCCAAAATCCGAGGGTGCCCCACCCCTGGGGTCTGCCCCATTTTGGGGTCGGACTGTATTCTAGCTTCGCACTTTGATTCCCTATTCAATATGTATACTAAAACTGATCAACACTGAATTTTAAAACCTGACAATTCCACTTAACAAACCCGATAAGTCTCTCGGAAATTCTGCAAGATATTAAAAAGTTGAACACCGGAAGATCCGCAGGACCAGACAATATCCCGACAGAACTTTTAAAACACGCACCAGTGGAGCTAGCTAAAATAATCACCGATGTTTTTAATCTTATTCTTCAGGAAGATAATCCGTTGGCTCTCGGAAAAGGATGGCTAATCCCATTACATTAACCCGGGAAAGCTAAAGACCCCGTTTGCAACTTTAGACCAATAATTCTACTAACTTCCATACGTAAAACATTATCCCTCATCCCATTACACCGGATAAAAAGCTAACAAATTCCTATCCCCTGGCCAAAGTGGTTTTTGTACAGGCAGGTCTACTGCTAATATAGTTTGGAGGCACAGATGGTACTGCGCTCTATGCCAAAAATACGAAAAATCTATCGCAATACTAGGCATTAATATGTCTCGGGCGTTTGATTCTATACACAGAGGTTCTTTTGTTTGGAAGGATAAAATCCAACATAAGTCAAGCCCTATAAATAAGATAAAGACAGACAGAAATATTCTGTTTATCAGAAAAAGTAGAATTTAAATGAATTTTCACAACAGTGAATGATCAAAGAATTGTATAATAAAAACACTTAGCTCAATCTCACAACATAATGAGTGTTTTGACGTAGATTAATACTTCAAATTATGGAATAATCAATAAATATAAGAATTTCAGATTTTTCAGTTAGGAAATTTTCCAAAAATAATTGGCAAGTTAGTAATAATTTTATTTCGATATTATTAAATTTATTTCCTGACATTGAGTCGGAAATATCTCTTAAATTTGCAAAGGTAATGAAAATAAAATAAATTACCGTGTTCTCTATATTATAAGCCCGAGCTCATATTTTTAAAAAGGAAATCTATCTATCCCTCCCTAAAAAAGTTCCTTTCCCCGTGTGATCGAGCCTATAAATATATCATCCTAATAAAGAGTATAACATATACTCATCAAATAAATGTAATTTTCAAAGCAGCACGATATGCTGACATGTATAACCTTGCAATTAAATGCTAATTTTACACTGAAATACTGTCAGTTGCAACAAACAAAATCTCAGTTGTGACAATAAAGCTCATGAATTTACCATCGATAGACACTCCAACAAAAATAGAGCCAACTAGAGTAATCCGCGCAAATACTTGGAATTGAAAAGAAAAATGCAGTCAATAAAGAATAATGTTATTAAATGATTACAAAGTGTAAAAATCATTTACGAAGTCTCATCGATAAAATATGCTCCCTCTTCTTTATGTGCTTGGGGGTCTTTTCTTGCCTCCGGAGTCGATTCTGTTCTTTTATTTCTTTTTTATGACTCTTAAAAAATAATAACCAATCAACTTTGCGACTATTGGGAGACATGTCCCGTAACCTCACAGAATTGTCATCTCTTTTTTCCTTCCTTTCTACGAATTCTCCCTCTTCCAAACTTTCCGACTCCCCAGAATCCCCACTTCTCCCGTTTTCTGATTCCTCGCCCACATCTGCCCCACAAAAGTCCTGGTTGAGTCCAACCACGTTATTGTTGATAAGCTAAAAATACCAAAAAATACTACCCCATCTAATTCCCCTCTCTGCCTCAACTCAAATGCACGTTCGGCGTCCTTGAGTTGATCAAGAGTCCGAGGAATGAAGGAATTCATAAACACTTCTTCCCTCTCATCGTGAACAGTCTCATCTTCCGCACATCCCTCCATAATCTCCTCCACAAATGATTCATCCACCACTCCAAGACTCAAATCGACAACAAAGTCAAACAACCGCCTTATTCCCATCGTCGGCACCCCATTCCGACGGAAAAATGCTAAAAAAATAATAAAGTAACAAACCAGTAACATTTTTACAATCTGATCTCAAAAAGTGGAGAGCATTGGGGTGGTCATGTTCCACAGATTGTGCCACGTCAATAATAAAAAGCTGATCCCCCAACATCCTAACCAATCAGGAAGGACACAAACATGAGGTTGAATTCACTCAAATCCCCATGGACGAGGTGACAGTCGTGGTACATTCTCCTCATCATAAGCACACATTGAACGTAGAGACGACATGCCGAGGACAAGGACAACTTAACTTCCTTCAAAAGAGGTGCTGGCCTAGAGATTAAAGCTCATTAATTCACCATCCTTCCCTCCCTACAAAGGACATCACAATCACATGTTCTTTTATAAAAAATGGCTGAGGACACGGAATCCCAGCCTTGTATAATCTGCGGGGTTATTCCGTAGAATCACCGGTTGAGATTCCCGAACTCCTTTTCTGCCCAAATGAGGATACTCTTCCGTGAATTTCCCCGAAATCGGTTTCTGAATCGGTGTTCTCCCTCCAAATATCGTTGACGGTCTTTGAAGACCAAAATCGACGTTTTAAATACCTAAAAAAATTTTCAAGAAAAAATCACTTTCACGGCCAATTCCCCGGTTTCGCTAATTCCGTGATAGACATTTGCCTCTTTTCCTGTGTTCACACATCCGTTGATTTTGGTAAGGACTTTTCTCCTTACAAGTCGGTAGAGAATAAGGAGGGTTCGTTGGTCGAGAACTTGTTCGGCCGTTGACCTTTGTGACTTTTCTCGAAGGGTATTTCTATGTAGGATAACTTCATTTACTTTTTGTCAATGTCCCCTGCAGTAAGACAATCTTTGTCGATTATTTTGTTTATGCAGTTAAACGTGTCTTGGGTTAAAAAAATAAAAAACCTGAACTGAGACTTTTTAATAGACCTTTAATAGGCTGATAGTGATGGACTGCGGATCTCGATTGAGAGTTTGGCTGATTTTTTGTCTGTTTGAGTGTTATATTCTATAAGAGTACTTGTTCTTGGACATATTCTTCCTCGTCGGTTTCGGTGAATTCGTCTAAAAATCAATTCTGTAAATTTACTGTCGGAGTATGCATAATATAGAGGTTGTTCCATGTGAATATGTTACAGCTACTTGATCACGTTAATTTTATTTTTTAGTTAAATTATTTAAATAAAATATTACTTAAATAAAATTAAATTATTTTTTAATTTAATTAAACAAAATTTAGGAAAAAATTTTCTTGAACAAGTTTGTGTTAAACCCGATGCTCTTTAAACTTCAAGAACAAATTCTCGACTTTGAGAGTCGAACTATGTCTTTCAAATCCTCTCGTGTACGCTATACTCGCATTACTCTTAATGGAAAAACTCAAATTTTTAATGATAAACAAGAAAATATAATCACGATAACAATCAGCTAATAGATTTTTAAGCATATTCCAAAGACAATTGACATAAAAGGTATAAAATTGTGTTTTTCCATGGTTTGTAAATGACAATGATCAATTTTCTTTGGTGTTAACCGTTATTGACGTCTATTCGGAATATGCCACCACAAGGAATCTTAGAAATGAAAGTGTAATTGACGTCGCTGAAAAATTAAACAGCATTTTCATGGATCATGACCCTTTCAGATATTTCTAGTCTGATAACGGGACAGAATTCAAATTCGTGGAAGACCGAAAAATCCTAAGATAGTTGAACGATTTAATAAGACAATTACTATGATTTTATACGAATTGATGGCTTCGGATGACACAATAAAGTGGATGAAAACACATTCGAAAGGCTGTGTTTTGTACAATCAAAGAACTCATTCATTCATATGTAGATTGCAATTTTTATTTTCTAGACGTTATTCATTCCAAAGATATCGTGGTATTCCTAGATTTAACTTAGAACTCGATTAGGTCTGGGAAAAGTCGCCAACAGAGGACAATGAGAGTCGCTCGGTCTGTACTCCAGTATCAATTTTTATATTTTCCGGAGTGATATTCCATACATTCTCATTAGTTTAAATAGATCTTTATTATTTATGCCGATCTTTCTGGGTTTAGATCTTTCATACGAACTATCCTGGTTACGTTCTTTACTTCGGAACAAAATACTGTCCATTTTAATTTTGGTTGCTGTATTGTCTGTTAATGTACTTATTTCTGTTCTTCCCATCAGATTTACATTCTGATCTTCGGTGGGTTCCCGAACATAATAGAAATCTTTCTTTATTTCCACATAAGTGCGCAATGTGTCCGAATAGTTGGCAACAATAGTATTGAATCTCTGGCCTTCTAAACCATTCCGCCGTGATTTTTGAGAATCCAACCTTAAAACCAAATCTAATTAAAGACTTGGCTTCTCTACGGTTTTCTATGGTTAGTTTTACATCGGTCGTATCTCTTCACGTTTTTCAAATCTTCTAGAAGTAAAATTAGAATAGATAATAGTTGCATTTCGACCAATTAGCTGCTTGGCCATCTAACGGAGAGCCCAGAAGCTTGACGACATTGAAACCACCACCTTTAAACGATCTAGAAAGAGTTCGAGCGTACTATTGCGAGGGATATCCGCACAAAAAACCATCTCGATTCGTGGATGTCGCTTGTGAGTGTCGACATCCGGGACCCGATCTCCTGAACGAAACTGATTGCCTCTCGCACAAAGAACCCGACGTCTCAACTACGAATGGAAAAAATTGGTACTTCTCCACAAGTGAAGAGTACTTCGCATTTTTTTACATTCGGCAGTTGTGGCGATTGATTCAGGAGCGGATATTTTAATTAATTCCATATCTTTAAAGAACTGGCCATTGAAAAACTTTCCTACTTCAAATATGTTTAATTTAAAAATTCAACTAATACTCTACGCGGCCCCTTATGTCCAAGCATACTGCAAGTAGGTGTTTTCTTATTACGAGAAATTAGAATTGACATGCTCAGTTCCCAGAAGCAGTCGCGAGTCTTTGGAAGCATCGGAAGCGATTGGTGGTGTGAATAATAAAAATCCACTTTCAAAATACGAAAAATCATTGAATTCTTTCTGAAATTCTTTTATCTACAAATCCAGTTTTCTTTCATACTTCAGAAATTCATTATACTATGTATACAAGTTGAAGAGTACTTCAGCTTTTTACAAGTAGAAAAACAAGCGAAATCTATATTTAATAACTGAAACTTTCATAAATTTATTTTCAAAATAAAACACCTGATATAATCTGACAAATGAGTTATGAGTTGATTTTTCCCTGTAATTCCAAATTCATAGATAATAGAGTAAATTGTTAACTGTTATCAACATTTATGTACCCTATACGGGTAGAATATTAGGTACCTCCGATGAGTTTGACGAATTTTATGCGAGCCTTTCCAAAGTGTAAAAAACAACAATCGTGTTTCTGGCTCGAGAGTAAAATGCCAAAGCATGCATTAAAAAAAACCAAAAATTATGCATCAGAAGGCACGGTAAATTCATCCAATGAGTCTCTAATTGGCTTCTGTCTGGCATTCAACCTCTATCTCTGTAATAAAACTTTCTAACATCTGGACAGATATAAGACGACTTGGACTAGCTATAAAAAAAACCAAGACGACAGAATCCCTCATGAAATAAAAGCCCAGGACCCTTATTATGAACTAACTACCTAGACGAGAAAGTCCCAGAAATTAAAAAGCTCTCACCTGGAAGTTAAATGTTCAGATGCTTAACCGGGTTTTCAAAACTCGAAAATATCGACATGGACGAACCAGAACACTTAATACTCAATGATGGGGATGAAGCCTCGGGAATTGCTGACCACTTCCAGAAACATTTCCAAACAGATGACATCTATATATCCCCATATATCGGACATCCATGGAGCCTGTTAAATGAAACAACACATTTTGATATTTTGGACCTCGCCTTCGAAACATCTAGAATCGTCGGCAGGTCTGCGACTCGCCTTCTTGCCGACATTGCCAGGAAGACCAACGACCGGAGGGAGACGAGCTGGCTCTTCCAGCGAATCTCGGTCGCGGTGCTCCGCGGAAACTGCCACTCGATACGCAGTGCGGCGACTTTGAGCTGACCTCCAGGCTCTTTATAAACTCGTGTTAACTTTTTCATATTTTCTTCTCTTCTTAAAAAAAATTTCAAAGAATGAATAACAACAGAACTGCAGGATGCGACGGGATTACTCAAATATGCCCCCAATAGCCTAGAGCAGGGGTTCTCAACCTTTTTAGCTCAAGGGCCAAATCGATAATTAAGATTAGCTTCGCGGGCCGCACAAAAAATATTTTATATATTTTTATATTTTCCATTTTACTAAATATTGATTCGCATAAATATGTAGATTCATATATGCATTGTGTGTTATATTTTTGAATTTGTCTTGAGGAATTAATTCGTAAAAATTAATAATGGACGCATTTTTGAACAATGCCGCCAGTTCTATATCATGTTGTAAATTAATGAGTTCTAGTTGAAACTTTGCAGGCGCATCCTTAATTTCCACGCTGAATGGAGTTGAGAATATTCTCATTAAAGGAAGGAATTCTTTAAAATTCTAAAAATTAAATTTATAATGTACCCCAAAACGTGCTTCAAATTGATTAATGAAATCACCAATTATGGATATGTTTAACCTTAAGAATGAATAATTAAATTTAAACATTATTAAAAAATTAAAAAAGTTAGTTACTCTAGAGGGGCCGCAAAAAAAATCCTGGAGGCCACATGCGGCCCCGGGGGCCGCATTTGAGAACCGCTGGCCTAGAGAATCTACTCGTACAAATATTAAACAAAAAAATCGGGAAAGGAGTATTAATACCCATTTAAAAACCAGAAAACTACGAGGCCGGTCTGGAAACTTGTGACCAATACTATTGATTACCACTTTAAGAGAAAACTATGTCAACTATTATCCAAGCCCGTATATAAAAATCAGTCTACTCCTTGCGGTCAGAAGATCGACGGCTGATGCTGTCTGGAGCCATCGATAAATAATTGCATTATTTCATAAGTAAAAACGATCCTTTCATATCCTGCGAGTATACATAAGTAAGGTTTTAGACACGTTAAAACAATAAACGTTAAAATACCTAGAAATGAAAAGTCTTGCAAATATAAATTACTACAAGAGACAATTAAAAAATTTAGGTCAAAAAATCAAAAGAGTAAAGCCAAAATGAATTAATATATTTTCTGGGAAGGACCCATAGTTGATTTAATATAGAGAGCGCCCACATTTTGCCACTGCTTCTTTGTAAGTGATACAAGAAAATTAGTGGCCATGATAATATTCTCACAAATGTCTTTCTCACTCATACCAATATTGGCAACTGCAGTATTCAATACTTTGACCTTACAATAAACAAAAAAAACAAACTTTTTTCAACTGAAACTTTATCGAGGCCCTCAGATCATTAACTCGAGAAATAACCGTCTCATTCGGGTTTATGGCAAACACCAACCTGCCGTACCTCGAAGGAGTAGGACCAAGATGACGAGTCACTGTTCTCATCAAATCTTGAGTGACAATAAATCCAGAATATTTTTTGACTTAAATTATTTTTAATTTTAAACCAAATTTTTTTTTCTCCCTAGGATTTTGAGCGAGGAGACTTGTTTGGTTTATGTTCACGCCATCAATCCCGAGTTCCTTCGCCTGTTTAATGTGCTCCTCGTCCCCGATTACACAAACTCGTAGCTTCGGCCTTGGAACGTGTCGAAGTCTGAAGGAATAAATACCTTGTATGTACCTTACAACTCCAGAGAATCTCTTATCCCTCGTTGTGTCATATCCTTTGAGCAGGACTTGAAGTTCAATGGTCTCCAAGAAGTTTCGCTTTTTTTCCTCGGACTTTTCAAGTACCTTGTTCACTTTTGATTTCAAGTTGTTCAAATTTATTTTGCTAAATTAATTTAAAAAATTTAATAAGATAATTTTTTTTAATGTCAAGAAAACAAAACAACCTCATCAGGAATTAAACGTGTTATACAACAATTTAAATTATATTTTAAATTGTAATAAATCACAGAATTTTATTTAACTAAAAATATTTTTATACATTAAGTTACCAAATCCCATTCGCTGCTAGGAAAAGATGTTTTACGGAAAATGTGTTTTATTCACCTCAGTCTCGGGCAACTTACCAGCACTCTATAGATAACTGGCTTTTTCCCAAATGACATATGAGAGTTTATTCTGAAAGGAATACATATAGGCAGCTAAATGATATAGCTGTTGGCAAACATATTGAAAAGCGGACAAATAAAACCCATTTGGGATAGTTATCCAGATGTGTATGCACTTATCATTAAGCAAAAAAATATCAAACTCAGAATTGAAAATAAAAACGATCATAGCAACAAATCTCAACTTGAGAATGAACTTGCCAGAATAAAAAGACACATCAAGAAGCACGGTCTGTACACCCTGAAGTCTTTTGTAATGTAAATTGAAGAACTCGGGGTCGGCGCACAAATGTTTCAGGTCATACGACTATCTAAAAGAGGAAACTACAGTAAACTTAAAATCATTGATAACACAGGAACAATTATTCACGACCCCACTATTCTAGCCGAACTAATAGCTGATTATTTTGAAAATCAATTCAAGTTAACCACCGACGATATTCCTCCTTTTACTAGCACAGCCGTACATTTCGACAGGGCCATCACAGTGGAGGAGGTTGCCCGAGCTGCTAGCAAACTCAAGAACTGTCGGCCTGCTGGACCAAATTAGAGCTGATGAAGTACGGTTTAAAGTCGATTATGGACAAAATTGAGGCATGTTTACTACCCACGACCCATCTCTGCTAGGGTCAGGCATACTCATCTCTATATAAAAAGCCAACAAAATCTTCAGCCCGTTTAAAAATCTCTGCCTCTTCATACTTTTGAGTTGCCAGTTGTATTGAGTCGCACAAACGAGAGTGTTAATGAATTTGAGTCAGAGCGGATTTACTGCGAATTTTTTCTGGAGTCACAGATGGCGATGCGCTATTCAGCAGAAATTTAAAAGAATCACGACCATCCTCGATATTGACATGTCGAAAGCCTTTGACTGTGTACGCTGTGATTTATTTATCGGGGTCCTACAGAGTTTCCTGACTGAGGATGAAGTCAGAATGATACGGTTACTGCCTACTAAGACAGAATTATCTGTCAATGTTGGATCGTCTCTCTCAAGGCGGTTTGAAACGAATGTCGGCATGCCTTTAGAAATTTTCTCTTGCCTCTGACGTTTATCGTCTATTTGGAAACACGTTTGAAATATTTGAGATCTTTCTACGATGGTTCTATCAGCGAAATTGTCTATGCTGACGATGTTCACTTTGTTTCTGACAACAATCTAATCGATCACTTTCCTAATCGATCTTCTAAACTATTCTTTAAGGACACTTAATAAGTTGTTTCTCATAATCAACATTTCTAAAATCGAATTCACTGAGATAAAACGCATGGACGCCAAAGTTTGTGAAACTTGAAGGGATATGAACTCGCCTTTTTGCTAGGAGACGGTGGAAACACTACCCGCAGATAGTTAGAGCAAAATATGGAAAACTTGGCTCCAAACCCGGCCTGCTAATCGCTAACTCATATCAATGCTTTACCACGTCTATGTGAAACCTGTTCTATTTTATAATTCTTTGACATTGGGAGAGGAATCTCGAATACTGAACGGAAGACTATAGATTCCTTTCACTGACTTCACTGGCCACCTAAAATCAATAATCAGTCGTTCTACAAACACTATAACGCTAGACCGCTGTCTGCAGAAATTGTGGCAGACCACTGAGCCCAGCCACCTCCGTTAATCTCGCAATGTACGAATACTTCATAGTGTATGGTAAGAATATCGTGGACGGCCGAAATTTATCTTCCCGGGAGTTCTGGGAAGGATCTCAACTCTGTTGGTAAGAACTTACAAAACAAAGATGATCTGGATTCTCTATGGGTTTTTGCCCATCACAGAGGGGCTAAAATATGATTGTTCAGATGATTACCTTGCTTTTCACACGTGTAGGATTATAAATCTGATTCTAAACCCTTCGAATTGTCCAAACTACAGCATGGGATTTTCAATATACAAAAACTGAACAATCGAATCCACAAGACGTGGAGAGTGAGTGATAGAATATGTGTCATACACTTAAAATAGAATAAAAAGAACAAGTATATTAATCTTTGAAACATCGTTCATGATATACATTCCCGGAGACTGGAACACAGAGGCAGAACATGAGAGTTGCCACGAAGAATTCATGGGAAGTCATGGAAGAGGGATCGGGAATTGATCAGGAAAATCACTTCAAACTATTTCTATGCAATACTACTTTTAAACACTTAGCAAGACATGGAGCTGCTGTAGAAAGGCAAATCTGGAAATATCAAGTCTATATTCAACTAAATAGACTACATTATCTTCAAACAAAAATACAAGGCACCAATAACAGATTCTCGAAGCTACAGTGGGACATTAGTGGACAGTGATCACAGATTGGTTGTGGCACGTTTTCTTTTCAAAAGATATTTTGGCGTTTCTAAAGCTACTAGCAGGAAGGTATCGGAAAAGAGATTCGCATTGGAGCAACTCTCCATTGACGGACGACTCGGAAAGCTATCGAAATACATTGAGAGAAATGATTGACAAGACACTATCGATGCAATACTGTGCAGCACATTCACAGAGTAAAACTAAAACATTTCAACGTTACTATAACCACAAGCTTAAAAAAACTATCCACATTTGAAGGTTGCAACTTCTCAGTACCAGGCAAAGGAACACAATCTAAGAGTCACGCGGAATCAAACCCTGTATAAAATAAAGAAAAGAACCAGGGAAATAAAGGAAAATAAACTTGTAAGAATGGCTAAAGAAGTAGAAAGGTTCAAAAATGGCACTCAAATGTTCAAAGCTGTTCATCTACTACATGGAGGCACGCAGCCATTAAAAATCACAATACACGATCATTTTTGTAAGACTATGCTAAACAAACACGAAATCTTATCGGCCGCCATTATCAGCTGGCCTTCAACAAAACAAAGACAAACAATTCTATGGTGAAGTACGAGAATTAAATATTTCGATAACGATTCTGGAAACAAAGAAAGGTCTTGACGAATTAAACAACCATAGAGCTGCCGGCCCTGACAACATAAATGCAAAACTTCTCAAATACGAGATCTCCGAGTTATTAACCGAGATATACAACAAAACATTCAAGCACAACTCAACACTAGACGTGGGCAATGGCACACTAAAAAACCTTAACAAGTTTAAGATTATTTACAACTCCCTGCAAGACACTATCACATATAGTATTGAATAGGATTTGACCTGACATTGTGAACTTCCTCTCTCACGGTCAAAGCGGATGCAGGCCAGGGGCATCTACAGCTGATGTGGTATGGGGACGTTGATAGCTTTGTGCAATACATCAAAAGAACAAGGGTGGTACTGGCATTTTTGACATTGATATGTCTAAGGCATTTGACTCTATACCCAGAGGGAGACTTCTCAATATCTTGGAGAATTTAAGTAACGAGGACTTTGTCAGAATGCTCCGTTTATTACTCTAAATCAGTGGTTCTCAACCTTTATTTTTGTATCGCCCCCTTGGAATTTTTTTCGCCCCTCCAATTTTTATATCGCCCCCTTATTTCATTAGTAAAAATTTTTATTTAGAAAATAAGAGTTTTAATGAGATCCTTGTGGTTGATGAAGATTGACAAGTTTTTCAAAATTTGTACTTCTTTTCGTAAGTGTAATTCTAATGTCGCCTCTTTCTTCTATATTTAGTTTGTTTGCATTGATGCATTCAATTCTTCAGATAATTTTTTGCAATTAAATGATGCCAAAGTAAAATACAATGAATTGAAGTGGACATTGGAGATTTTTGTTTTAGAAAAGCTAAAAAACCACGATATTTTCCAACCATAGCCATTGCGCCATCAGTTGCGCACGATAAAATATGTTCAAATGGAATATCATTTAAGAATAAATAAGATTCAAACATTTTGAATATTGACAATCCTGTAGTATCCGTGACTAAAGATTTTGCAAATAATAACTCTTCTTCCAAGAGAAATATATTCATCTTTATACATTCTGACTTTTTTTTGAACACGACCCATAATGATAACTAAAAATCACGCTTAAAAATTTAAATAAAATATAATAAAAATATCATATTATTAATAAATATTATTAGACTTGATTATATATCTTTATTTTTTCAAAGATTATCGACTTCTAACATAAGATTTTAATTTTTCAAATATTAACAATCAGCCATCGCCCCCCTGGCAGAAAAAATCGCCCCCCTACCAAAAAAAATCGCCCCTAGGGGGCGAATCGCCCACCGTTGAGAACCACTGCTCTAAATTACGCAGCTGAGTCTTGCTAATGAAGAGTCTGTCCCATTTGATACAACGTTCGGGGTACTGCAGGGAGATTCTTTGTGACTGGTACTTTTTGTGACATATCTGGAGGCGGCACTCAAAGACTTCAGACTACTAATTGACAATCTACTTTAAACTAAAGTGATTTATGGAGATTATATCGACTATATATAGAGACAAGAAAATATTAAAGCCATAATTAACAAACGAGATTTCTTTCATCGTAAACAACTCCGACTGTTGAATGGAATCAACTGGGCATAGAAAATAACAACCAAAAATCTATACAAAATATGTAATGCAAGAGCGTTGAGCCTGGAAATCATTGAATCAAAATGGCATCTATTGATCACATATTTCGGATGAACCAGATGACATCTGCCAGCATAGCAATGGAAAACTATTTCTGCCTAGGAGTGAACAACTCGTTCCGTTAAACCTCCTACAAAAGGACCTGACCAATGTGAAACAAAAGGGGAAATGGAAGATAATTTGGATATGCTCAGAGTAGTTGTAAAGAACCGTGGATCTTGGAGGCAGCTAGTTAAGAGAATTGAGGAAGAAAAATTGACCTGAAGTAAAATACGGCATAAACGGAATCTCAATTAAATAAATTACTTTTTGTTTTTTCGAAAAGAGTATTAATAATCAAAGCTTTAAGGGGGAGTTCCCCAACGAACCCTTAACTTGATCCGTTTATATTACTTTTGAGTACTTGGGCTGGTAGAATATGACTAAACGTACAAACTGCAGACAGACTCATAATATTTCACTCTGATTGGAACTCTCACCAAGACTTGCAAGCAAGTACATTGAATTAGACAGTTCAAACAAATCACAGTACATGGTCTAGTCACTGTCAATTCGGTAGATTCTGATTCTGTCATTTGTGCTGGAATGTTTCACCAAAAGTCAACTTCCAATCAAAGAAACAAAGAAAGCAATTTCCGAATCAAAACCCTGATTCTGTCCACGACGATGAAGCCATCAAGAAGGACAAACGAGATATATGAGTTGTTTACGCAGATGGACTTTCAACGTGAGGAAATAGACAAACCTGAAAATATTCTTTATGAGTAATCACTAAAAATGAACTCTCTACTTCCCTTTTGGCTTATTCATTCGTCTTTTGAACTCGCCAATGTGTAACCATTTCTTCACACGGAGACAGACACAAATTGAAGAGGAAAATTCGAGCTAATCTAAGTACTATGCCGACGTAAGAAAGTAGTCAAGGCGGCCCAGAAAGATATTGGTCTTCTTTGAAATGAGTATTAACATTTTGATAGACTACCATGACGAGTAATATGTATAGAATGACCAGCCATGATTAATCTTTTCCTGGAATTTCATTTCGAAGTGAGTTTCATGACTATTCTGAGATTATTAAAAAACCAGTAGAAACGAAACAGATTTAGGTGTTGGCTGTATTCTATTGTAATGTCGAGTGTTGAGAAGTATAGTAAATTCAAGGAGGTTGTCCTCCTGTTCAAAACGCTCAAGTGTACAATGTTGAAAATTCGTTGATTTTTGACGATTCCGTTGAATTGTGTAAAGCATTCATTCAAAAGAAAAATAAACTGAGTAGAGTTCTGTCTTTCCAATGACAGTCTTTATTTTGATAATTTCATTTGCGTGGAAAACATAAGTCCGGAATGATCCCGCCGGAAGAATACCAAAAGACTTAAATGTAATAATTGAGGAAGCTTTTCCAAGTGAAATCAATCCTGTGAGATAAATGCGTGTGCTCATCAAAGAAATTAACTTTGTCTCGAAGAGTAGATCGGACGCGTTAATTAAAAGCTAAAACAATGGTCATGTTTGGGGAATGAATATGGCACAAAGTGATACATTCTCTAGCTTTTCGTTAGCCAATTAGAAATTACAAAAGACAACAAATGTATTCGTTCTGACATCCGAAAGAGGGAACAAGGATTCGGTAAAAACACCGAGTTTTTATATGAAAGTATAAGATACAGATTCAAACAATGAAGGATTAGGCAAATGACAGCAAAAACAATGGTGATATATATCACATTTAAAAGACAGAAGATGGTTATTTATTATCTTTATCATTTCAAACAAAAGAGAAATTATCACAGCTACAAAAATTTTCTCATGCTATTTTCATTGACTTGACGTATGAAAAAAATTTGAGTTTGATAGCAATAAAATTGCTATTACACCAGAAGTCTTTCTGAGTCATTGAAAGGATTATTTAAATATGACAAGAAGATATTCAAAGCATCTTTGAACAGTTTAGACTAACATTGATTACACGGCACTATCAAACCAAAGATTGAAAAGTTTTTATCCTATCTATCTTTATTGGAAATTAAGAAAGTTGAATAGAATACATTTTTTGCAGATTTGCTATAATAATGAAAACTAGGTCATAATTATTATGACGTGAAATCAAACAGAGTTAACGATTTAGAAATGTTGTGACAATAAATAATAAAAAATGTCTAAATTATAACATCAGCTTTTTTGAAACATTCCTTAGCAAAAAAATGGAACCATATGGGTTGAACTGTCTTACTAACTCTGGATAAATAGTTGAAAATTAAATTAAGCCAGGTATTTCGCAAAAGCCCGCAAAAAGATATTGATTGAACCGTCAAAAAACAGAAAAATAAGTTAATTTTTCCTCTTCTTAGGAATTACATGACCGTCGAACTATGGAAAAAATAATCAAAACGGGGGACCTTCTGTTTAAACCATTTCATCGCGTCTTCCTTAGACACACGATGACTAGCACCAACTCTGGCACAACCACGCCTCCTCCTCTTCACTCGATACCCTAAATAATGATTAGTAAATTATTTAAACTACCTTTCCTCTCCAAAACAACACAAAAATCCATTCCGTAAATGCCAATGTTGGGATCATATTTTACCCCCAAATCAATATGCTCTTCGATTCCAAATCCGAAGCTTCCGTCTTGAGCAAAACACTTTTTGTATAATTCATATTCCTTGACTTTGAGACCAGATTCGAGGATCTGTTCTGCTTTTGGACCACGAACTGTGGTAGAACAGGCGATTGTCTCATTTCTGCGAATACCAAACTTACGGATTGTTATTTTGGCTGTTTGGAATAATGAGAATATGAAACAGACCTTTTGAAAAGCGAGGTCTTTGGCCAGTCAGTTGTTCCATTACTTTGGCCGCTCTCGTCAATCTATCCCCAGACTGACCAACAGAAATATTAAGACAGAGCTTGGCAATCTTGACTTCTCTCATTGGGTTTTCTTCCTTCTATAATAAATGAATAACTCGATGTCTTATAACTACCACAAGAGCCATTATCAAAAACGTGATATATAATGGAAGATTTTTAGTTTTTTTATTTAATACAATTTTTAATAAAATTTTAAGCAAAATTATTTCTTTTTATATTTTTTATGATTGTTTAAAATCACTGAGCATTATGTGTACATCAAGTCCTTTATAAGAAAATTGTGGAAGCATGATCGTTTCTGACACAAACAGAATCGAGCCTTGATTTAGGGAAGTTAAGTTGTTTCAAATGTGTGAAAATCCTTTACGACAGATTTAGTTTACTACGTATCAAGTCAAAGACGACCATTCCTCCGGATGACTTTTCTAAAATATCTGAAATTCTCATCAAATTATTGTCAGGTTAAACTTTATTGAAATTCTCTTTTTGCCTCAATAGATCAAGGAATTATAAAATGTTTTAATCCCAATTTGAAAATAAATGAAATAACCGAGAAGATTGAGCCAGGGGAAAATTGTCAAAATGCAATAACTCTTAAACTATTGCGACATTAACATTCTTTGTCTGGAATAAAGTAATTCCTACGACCATCAAAAATTGTTTCCGGCATGCTCAATGGATAAAATGCGAAACAATCACAATCAGCAGTGAAATCCAAGAACAACGAAAATAATTATGAAGAAATAATCAAAAATTTTCAAATTGACGGTCAAATATCTTATAGTGAATTTGTTGATTATGGCTATACTAAAAATGAAGCACTAATGAAATTTTTAGGATAATCTGAACAAGCTGATACATTACAGTCAAAAAAAGTTCAATCAGTTAGTGATTTTATTTAAGAATTAAACTTAGATGTTCAAGCAGGATTAAGGAAGGGAAGAGGAACACGTGACCATTAAGCAAATGTTCGATGGATTATAAAAAAACCCATAAATCTCAGAAAAGTGTATACAATGCTTTATTGACCATTGGAACGCTTTTGTTTTTGTTGTACACGACAAGCTGTGGTCCGCTTTAAAAGAATTTGGTTTTGATGCTTATCTGATATTGTTTATCAAATCTCTTTATAAGGACCAAGAAGCAACTGTTAGAAAAGTATATGAAGACACCGACTGGTAACAGGGTAAGACAAGTTTGCTTATTATATCCTATCTTATTCAATATTTATGCCGAAATGATCATGTTTTAATTCGAATACTGTATCGAATGTTGGAATGAAAATTGGATGCGGGAACATCAATAATTTGTGCTATTCTGACGATACTGGCTGAAGCAGAGGACGGCCTCAGGGAGTTGATTTTGAAATTCAGAGAAGAAAGCGGTGCCTTTGGTTTGCTGTTAAATGTCAATAAGAAAAAATTATGACGACTGCTAATATTGGAATAATAGAACTAAAAATTTGAAATGACAAAATAGAGAGTTGCGATAATGTTGTCTTTCTGGGATCCCTAATTAATCGGAATGGTGAAGGAGGCTTGGAAATTAAGAAGCAAATTGCCATGGGACGGAGTACTTTCCTAACAATAAACAATATATGGAAAAGCAGGGATATTTGCTTTATGAGAAAATGCAGACTGGTCAATCCAATTGTTTTCCCGGTTTTTCTATACGGCGCGGAAATGGATAATGGACTAAAAATTGATGCTTTTGAACTTTAATTCTGGAGGAGTTGAATGAGGATCCTTTTACGTCTAAGATAACGAATATTGATGTACTCAAACAGATGGACATTTTGCTTGAAGAAAAATCGTAAAAATCAGACAAACGTTTCTTGGACATTTTCAGATTAATTGGAAAGAATCATTATGCTGAGCGATTTTGCTAAGAAGAGAATTCCCTCCCGACCGAGGACTCGATGGGTATCAACGGTAAAATATGTCACGGGATTGCCTTTATCAAGGCTTCTTGAAATTGCGAATGAGCAATTGGGGTGGAGAAAATTGGTCTATGAGATCTCCAATGGTCGGACAGGACTTAACTGATAACCTAAACTTGTACTTTGAAGTAGACTTCCATGACGATATTACACAATGTCTTTTCATTTATTTCTTAAGATGTGTCCAAAGAGGCTTTATCGGCTTTTCAGCACATCAATACCTATAGGTCGCGAACTTAAAATCTTGCAAAGACTATCATTAGATACTCTTTGTGGCCAATATGCCAACAATTCTTATCTGATTTTTGTGGAAAGAATCCAGCGACATAAATGATTTTTTGATAGATCTCCAAGTACCGGCGTAGGACGATTTTGATAGATCCTCAGGACGATCCAGATATTCATCAATCTTTTAAAGGCGACTGCAGATAAAATTTTTCTGTGAACGATATCTTTGATATCTTCCAGTAATGTTCCTAGCTTCTTAGTCCGTCTTTCTTTAATAGAGGTACATTCTGTTTTGTCGATTTTAACGTTCAACAACCATTTTCTAAGAATTTGTTTAGTTTTATGTAAGATTATGTTTAGTAGCCCGTGTCTTCAGATAGCAGTTCACGTTTTTCTGCGTAAATTGTTTTTGTGATATAAAATTATTCATTTCGTTTTTGAATTCTCTCAAAACTGCTTCTAAGTATACAATGAATAAAATCAAAGATAGTGAATCTCTTTGGAGGTTTCCAGTATTGTTTCATTCAAGTTTTACACGGAGAGAAGTATCTAATAAAGTAGCCAAATTATTTGTACACTTTCTTCGTCAACAATATTTATAAGCAAGTTAAGGAGTTTATTCTGATATGCAATCCAACACTTTGCTGAGGTCAATTCCCATAATATGGATAACAGCTTTATACTTTTGACAACGAACAAACCAACGATGCCTCCATACTGCATCGGCAGTGGATCTTTCGGCTATAATAAAACCACTTTGCCACAAAAATAGGTATTGCTCGACATATTTTGATAGTTTGTGAAGTGAAACAACGGCTTTCTTTCTTAAGTGAATAAAATGCTTCTGAGACTGACTTCTGATTTAAAAAGAAAGAGTGGTGTTTGCAGTAGAAGTGTCGCAATTCTTCAGACTGAATTAGAAAAGAACAACCACTTAGCCACTATTGAAAAATACATAGACATAAGTACTTGAGTCCTTCCACCACTCCTAAGTACTTCTATCAAACATAAGTACTTCAATTGAATTTCTAAACACTGTCTAAATACCCAAATTGGAATTTGCTGACAAAAATAAATGAGAAGAATCTGAGGGTATTTTTTTGATACAAAATTGAGAGGAATTCTATGAAATAAGTGCAGAAATAACTTCCCATGGTCGAAAACACTTTACTGCCAGGACAGAAACGTGTTCTTTTCAAACAGCAATAATATCTACTGCTGTATGAACAACAATGAGAAGGTAATTGAGTCTTAATAAAAAACAGAACTAAACTTATATTTAGTTAAATTTACTTTTATCTTATTTAATATTATTATTTTAAAACAAATATAAAACTTTTGAATTTTTTGTACCTAAATGATAAATATTTTTCGGTGTTATTCAAGTCCCTCAAAATACATAATTCCTTCCTATTTCAACCGTGTCGTCCGTGATTGGCAGACAGTCAATACCAGAATAAGTCCCGAAAATATAATATATCCCATTTTTATAAGGCATTCCTTTATGTAACGTTCACAGCGACGTGCCTCACGATGACGGGCCAATCAAATCCATGCCGCCTCTGACATATTATTCAATCGAAAATATTGCAAACCGCATTGAACCACTTGTGCAAAAAGGATTAAAATCAGTTTTGTTGTTTGGGGCCTTGAAAAGACTTAAAAAAGACAATTTGGCGAGCAATGCTGACAGTCCCGAATCCCCTGTTGTACGTGCGACTCAAATACTCACAAAACATTTTCCACAACTTGCAGTGATTTGCGACGTATGTGTCTGCAGTTACACATCACATGGCCATTGTGGTATTGCTTTATTAAATTATGGTCAGGAATCATTGACCAACAGAACAATTCAAGCATTAATAACTCTCAGAGTATTCGCCGACTGGGAGAAATTGCACTGGCATATGCACAAGCGGGCTGTCATGTCGTGGCTCCGTCGGATATGAGGGATGGACGAGTCGCTGTTATTTCTGAAAATTTAATTTCGGCGGATCTGCGTTCTTCCGTGGCTGTTATGAGCTATTCAGTGAAGCACCACTCCAATCTATATAGCCAATTCAGGCACATAATTTGTAATATTTTTAGGGACGCCGCTGGCAGTACTCCTCTCTACTTTGACAGATCAACTTACCAGCATCCTGCCGGGTCTGCCGGACTGGCTCTGAGAGCAGCAGTATTTCATAGTCTTAGTCCAATAGGCAAGGGACATTGAAGAGGGGACCGACATGCTAATAATCAAACCAGCCATGGTGAATCTCGACAATATTTATCGTATAAAATCAAAAGTAAATCACTATTTAAACATTTCCAAGTACCCTCAGTACTGTTTAGCCGCTTATCAGACATCTGGGGAATACACAATGATCAAAAAATTTGCTGAGAGTAGCAATCTCCAAGAACGAGACGTCCTATTCGAGTTCCTTACAGCTTACAGACGAGCAGGTTTCATTGTACATATCTCAGCCAAAGGGGCTGATCTAATCATAACCTACTTCGCACAGGACATCCTCGATTGGGTTGAAAACTAAGTTAATCTACTTATTCTAATAACTAAAAATAAAAATATATTAAGTTGTTGACTCAGAGGAATAGACGGCCTTGATGGGAGTCAGCGTATTGTCGTTCCAGGCCCAAAACAGCTGGTTATTGATGACCTACATAAAAAATAAGCAAGTCGCACTCACACGAGTATTGCATGCAAGACAGTGAGGATTGCGACGATTTTTATGAGAAGTGCATTTTTTCACCTGGCATTTTTTGCTGGATTTTGGGACAATTTTAGGCTTTTCTGGACGAATAAAATTATTCAAATTGTCAAATGGCTCATTCCAGAGCCGGGCACGGAGTGAGTTCCTTTCAAGACATTTATCTTCGTGATCTGTTAGGTCCATTAAACCGATTTCAGTCCCCATCGAAGTAGGCAAATCTCCCATTCCGAGAAGAAATTTGAGTTGATCGACTTGTTCTTCCATTCCAGTAACTCCATCAAAAAGGTTTATCGTGTTTAAAATACATTGAGAATCGATTTGGGACAGTTTATGTAAAAATTGAGGATTAGACAGGCAAATTTTACGAACGAGGGCATTAATTTTCTCTAAAAAGATTGATTCATAAAAGTGTTTATGTTCTAAAGATTCTTTTAACGAGAAAATGTGGATAAAATGATTATATATTGCCTCGGCTTCGTCTTTTTGTTTGATTAAAGCATAAAACTGATTTTTTAGATCTTCAAGAGTTATTTTGGAGTTTCCAAAGTCGCAAATAAGTCCTAAAAGTCTATAAAAGTCTCCGATTTCTTGTTTGAAACAGTTTTTAAGGCGCTTGATGAATTGGAATGCCAAAAAACTGTTTTCCTGGTAACAATTTGAAAGAAGCTGTTGGTCAACAATTGGTCGACGGATTCTAAACCAATCTCGTTGCTTTGGTTGAGATCTTTTAGTTGTCGACCGCTTTTGTGCTTTATCCTGAATAGAATAGTCCACTAGTGCTGTCCCATTTGTAATGTTGTATTCTCTAAAAGTCATTTTTTGTATAAACTGAGTGTTTTTCTGGTGGTTATCGTCAATCTCAATTAAAATTTCATTTCTCTTAAACCAGTCCATAAAGACACCACAACAAAATACTTTTAATAATAAATTATCATCTAAATCAATAATAAAAATAATCAGATGACAGCTTTATTATTAAAATAACATCACTTATTGTAATGGCTGACTTGAGACGGAAATAAAACTCAAATCAACCTCCGTCAACGGCCCGCAAACCACAAAACACTGAATATTCTGTTTAAATTCCACATTAATAATCTGTCCTAACGGAGAACGGAATATCACACCAGTTTCACAGCCAATATCAGACATCAATAAACACGTTGCTTCAAAAATGACTGAATTCTCGGAGAAAATTGCCAATTCTTTAATACTATGAGTCATATCGTCATATTTATGACTAAAGTCAATATCGAGAATGCACAAAGTGTGGAGACCTAGATTATAATTGGCCAGGATAGAAGAGTGTAGACGTTCCATGACAGAAGGGTGAGGTTTTGTGGGCACAATGATGGACTCTCCAAAAGAATAAATCAAAAATAAGCCAAAAAACAAGTACAGGCAATCCAGAACAACAGACAGAAGAAAAAATCGAGGAATTGTGAAGCACTCGAATGGTTCCGTCCCTCACATAATCGAGATAAGCACGACAAAGTAAAGAATACGTTCTGTCACTTTTTAATTTCAAAAATACGAATCATACAATAAAAGCCAGTCGCCTGTTACTATTACTGCGACATCGTAATGAAGAGCTTTTTTTGATATTTCTTCTAAAAATAATTTTGATGTATAACCAATAGAATCTCGGATTCTCACGTATTGCCAGTTAGATTCTTTTTGCTAAAATGTTAAATTATATGTATAAACTAGTTCTTTTAAATTTATTTTAATTGTGTTTTCACAAAAAACTATTTTTATTTGCTGTAAAATCTCGAATGCTTCGAGAGATATACTTTTCCAAGTTTCAAAACCGATCGCCACAAAATAAAGCATGTTAATAAAAATTTCATAATAAATTAAAATTTAATAAAATAATGTGTGGCCGTATTATGTGGTGCGAAATAAAATTTTTAATGAATTTAGTTTTTCTTCACCCGAAGAAATAATAAAAAAACTTGAATCAATTAATAAAAATCTGAATTTAAAAACACAAAAAATTTCATCTTTCAGGAAAGGCAGGCGGTACTTTTGTCGAAGTGGTCGCAGTTTTTTTAGAAGATAATTAAAATTAATTAATTTTTTTAGTGAAAAATAGATTATTTAATTTATAACCCTCTATCAATAATTTAAATGGTTATTAAAATTATTTAAAAATTTATTTAACCAATTTAGTCATTTTTAGTACGCGGCATCCAAATTCCAGGACTGTAGAAGGAATTTATGTCTTTTACAATCTGTGCAAAAGATTCCTTATAGTTCTGTATTTGTTTTCGCCACATAAATTCTGAAAAAATAACTAATCGACAAATACCACCGAAGACCCACTGTTTTGGTAAAACTCTTCCAGAGTTGTTTTTCCGTTTGGAAAACATACTCTCGTCTACCTCCACAATCATACCAGGACCACCTGAAATAAACATTAATAATACCAATTTTGCCGTCAGATCTTTTAACAAGTGCGTCCACACAGACTTCACGTAAAAACATAGCCCATCGACATATGTATGTTCACCCCAATTGTATTCGTGATGAAGCCATTTGAAGGTATGCCTATCGTAACTCCATAAGTATATGTAGGCGATGACATCCTCAAATGGCAATCTACAATTCTCTAACCAGGTATCTAGAATTATTTGAGAGAAATTATACCTTTTTTAATAGAACATTGGACTCTACAACCAACTCTTGAGCATTTCCAATTGAGCTTCGGTCCCAAGACTAATTCCATCTGATGTCCCTTCGGACATATACGTGATTTTGAAAGGATATCCACATTTTGCAGAAAATGCACTGCATCCTCCTTACTTATTGGAGCTGTCGGAATTTGATGTTGCATAAGTCCACAACAGAATTTTCCATGTGACCTATAGTGCCAGTTTATATCAATATTAGGTACATGCTCGCCATAATATTAAAAAAATTAGAAAATAAATTAGTAAAAATTTAATAATATTTTAAATTATTGATAGAGCGACTTAAATAAAATATAATATATTCCACCTCAAAATTATTAGATTTTTTAAAAGGCCTAAAAAAACTGCGACCACTTCGACAAAAGTACCGGAAAGGTGACTGTGCACTCACTCAGATGCAGTTTGTCTAACATAACTAAACTTCAGTTGGGGCTATCGTCCAAGTGAGGACAGAAAGTATCCAAATACACGGAATAATTTCAGAAAGGAGACATTATTGTCAAAAATAAGTTCAAAAAATGGAAGTTTTAACGGATTAATTCGATGCGTGGTAGTTGCTGACGGGTAGAATACTTTTTTGCATTTGTTAGTTTTTACGAATGGAAATCGACGCCGGAGGGGAGAATGCCTTATTTATTTTACGACCAGGCGGTTAAAAACGATACCATCGAAGGTTTTTTTACTGAGGAGATTATTTTGTTTAGAATGGCCACTACTCCTGATGGCTGGAGTTGTCCTCAATGGAAGTCAATCTGTCGACGAATTCGTGTTTTCAGTCATCACTATGGAGGCAGGTCCAGACATGGACAAAATCCACCATCGAATGCCTGTATTTTTGACTGACATTAATCAGGCTTTGCTGACATCAGAGGATGCTGAGGACTGGCTGAATGTGTCTCTTTATAGTGACAGTGCTGTAATGTTGAAGAAATTATGTTTACAGGCTTTTGAGCGTTGTTTGAACGGGACCTGCCGTTTTTCTAATCGTCCTGTTGATAAGTTTGTTAATAATGTAAGAAATGATGGACCCAAGTGTATTCGGCGAAGAACAGAGTCCAATCTGAATAATTGGTTTTCTTCTAAATGATATTTTTGTAATAATTTCTTTGTTCAAGTGGTTCTCCAGGCCGGAGTTTTTATTTACAGGACCTGTAATCATAGTTTTTATTTTGATATTCAGACTCAACTGTCTTTTGGAGGATTTGATATAAAGTGCATTCTGTAATATTTAATAAACAATGTCAGTCCATTAATAATTCTTATTGTATTTGCACGTATATCTTATAGACTTAAAAATATAGCCTTGCAATTCTACCCTTGTAAATCTTGACGTCCCAGTTTAATACGACCCGGACTATTTTAAATCAAATCCATCTCAAAAGTCAGGAGGTCTAATTAAACAGAACGAATCTTAAGCTTCCCTGAAGTCTTAATTTTATAGATTTTACATAGGTGTAAATAAATATACCTGACGACCTTATTGTGTCTTCGCATGACCGTTTAGCATCCTCTTGCACTTTGTCTACTTAGCCTTTTTGCAATAATAATACGGTGGGTCCCCGTAATTTGCAAATAGTTTTAGGTCATGCAACGAATATAGCATTACTTTACTAAGTATAAATTGTTTCTATGTTTTAACCACCATGAGGACTCTATGATAACCAATTCTCCATTTTTCTTAGGCATTTGAATAGCAAAAAATAATTTGACTTCTCGTTGGTGAGTTCTAGCAAAAATTTATTTGGCTTCTCTACTAACAATTTTATTTGTCTTATTATATTTATCATTTTTCGGCCACACTTTCTGAATTCGTAGCTGATAATCAAAATTCTTCACCAGGCCGAGTTTATCGAGAAAAGAGTCAACCTCCTCAATCATATAGACATCGTCTTTTAATTAGTCGACAACCGCTTTATGTCATCCATAAGGAGGAGGTGGTTAAAAACGAAAATTTCTGATTATTTTTTTGAAGTATGTCCCATGTATCTCTTAAAGAGTGCTAATTATCTTGGTATGCTTTCATTTTTATTATATCGTTTTTCGCATCGCCTAACTATTTTAAGATTTTGCACAGTGATTTGAGCAGTATGATTGGTTTTAGGCTATTTGGCTTCTTTCTTTCCTTATCTGTTTTATGTAAGGAGATTAATTTTTCGATTCCAATGTCAATTCTAGAGCGTTCCTCCAAAGTTTTGTTCAGAATATAAGTAATGAGTGTATAAAAATTTTCAGGAGCAATTTGTTGGAATATGAATTAATTAGTTTTAAAGTTACAATATAGATTATTTATACAAAAATAATTAAATGTATTTTTGACTTTATTTTGTGTTAAATTTGAGCTAAAATAACTTAAAATCAAATTAAATAAGCTTTTTAATGTCGAAAGTAGATAATCACTTCTTGATAAATTTGTAGTATAAAGTTGCTATTCTTGGTGCAAATGGAGGAATAGGCCAACCTTTGAGTCTTCTCTTTAAACTTGAAAGTGATGTAATAAGTCAACTGAACTTATTGGATATCATTGATCCTGCTGGAGTTGCAGAAGATCTGTCTCATATCCCAACAAATTGTTTAGTAAAAGCATTCAAAGGACCTGACGAATTAGAAGGAGCTCTCTCAGGAATGGATTTAGTTATTATTTGTGCGGGGGAAAAGGGAGTTCCAGGTTTATTGTTGATTAATTTTCAGGAACCACAAGAGCTGATTTATTTGTGGCTAATTCTAAAATAATGGAGTCTCTGATCACCGGGATTGCACTTTACTGCCCTTTTGCAATAGTCGGAATTATTACCAATCCAGTACTCCACTCAGTGACCTCTGTAGGTCAATTCACTGGTCCCCTTGGCAGTCAAATTGATGGATCGTTTAGGAATAGATGCATCACAACGGATATTTGGGGTTACGACTCTGGATGTTCAAAGAACTGTCACGTTTGTTTCTGAGACTTTGGTTTATTGTTGATTGCTTTATTTTTGTTCTAGGGTATTGAGCCCTCTGAAGTGACCAGTATGAGTGTGTGTGGACATTCGGAAACCACAATCGTTGCACTCATAAATGACGGAAATCTTTCTCCTACCCAAATCGAGGACCTCTGCCTGAAGATCAGGGAGGCTGGGACGGTTGTTTTGAACGCTAAGCAAGGAAAAGTACATTTGTTATGCTTGTTGTTTAGGGCTCGGCTACTCTCGCCATTGCTGTGGCTGCTCTTCGGGTTTCAAAAGCAGTCCTCTCGGGGCTTAGTGGAGTGCCCGACGTCGTGGAATGTGCGTATGTGCGGTCTGACATTACCAATTTGCCATATTTCGCATCGCCTGTTCGTTTTGGTCGAGAGGGAATAGAACAAGTTCTTCCTCTGCCTGACCTGACCGAACAACAACAAACAATGATAGACTTGGCATTGCCATTCCTTGAAGCAGAAATTAAAATTGGACTCGATTACCCTAACTAACATTTATCACTAATTAGTTTGATTAATCTATTAACCAATTGATTATTCGATACTTATAGTCTTAATGTTACAAAATCCGACACCAGTTTAACAGTCCGACGGAACTATGAAACTTAATGGCCTTGTAAAAGAAAAACCTACAAAAATGATTTTTATGAAAAATGAGAAAGATATATCTGCCTAGTGTTTAATTCATTTGAGATTATTAGTCTGTTGATGTCGGTAGGATCCATGATCTACAAAAGTTCACTGAAACAAGATCTACTCTGAGGCTTTTACTATCTTCAAAAGTTTTTGGAGTTTAATTTCCAGTTGAATGAGAACTATTTTGTGCAGAGGTATAGTTCATTAATGGGTGTTCTTTTTAGATATGAAATATTATTATTATTATTAGCACTGTCATAGGAACATAATGTAATTTAAACTAATTAAGTTCCCACATGTGCCACATATGAGACTATCTTTTCGGTCATAATTTTCCATGATGTGCGGTTGTATGCTATACTCCTGAGAGTATCTAGGTCGTCTCCATTTTTCAGTTGTCTTTTAACGCGTTGTAGTTCTTTTGAGATTACAATAGGTAATGTATTTCGTGGGCGTCCTCGGGACGCAGATCTTTCGTCCTTTGCGTAATATGATTCCATTGCCCAGTTAGCATAAACATCCCGGTCGAGTCTTAGAATGTGGCCCAATAGGCGCCAACGTGCTTCGGTAATGTCCACACTGACGGGTCTGCTGTTGCAGATATTGTATAGGGTGGAGTTCTTGATTTTCTTTGGCCAGTTGATGCCAATAAGAATTCTTAACTGTCTTCTATGGAATGCATCAAGAGATTTTGATTCAGACTCAGATATTCCCCATGTTCCTCCGTTGTACAAAAGTATGGGTTTAATAAAAGCATTGTATAATTTGGCACGTAAGGCCGTTCCAACCTCGCGGTTTCGTAGCCAAGTGGTCCGCAGTTTGTTAAGTGCAACAGTCGATAGCATCTTTCTCCTCATAATGTCTTCACTATCTCCTAAAAGAGTTCCAACTTTTTTGAGTTTCGCCATTTTTCGTCTGTTCTATTTGCCTCCCGGTTGATTGTTACATATTCGGTTTTTTCTATGTTCACTTTTAAGAACCATTTTTCCAGTGCATGAGGAGCAATGTTCAGCAGTTCTTCGAGTGTCGACTTATCATGAGACAAAAAGTCTACATCGTCGGCATATATCACTTCAGTTATTGAAGTAGTCTTCACTAGTTTTCTCAGATCTCTTAGTGCCGCTTCAAGATAGACAATGAATAGTACAGGTGATATTGAATCACCTTGGGGCGTTCCAATGCTTGTTTTGAAAGATCTTGATTCTACGGGTCCGATCTTCACCGTTAACTCGGTGTCTATAAGTAGTGCTCGAACCATTCTGATCGAGTCATTGTCAAGAATGGTTTTGAGGATCTCCATTAGCTTGTCTCTGCGGATTGTATCAAATGCCCTGCTCATATCAATGCCCAATATTGTGGTCGCCATTTTAAATTTCTGAGATATGGCACAGATCCATCTATGTCCCCATACTACATCTGCAGTTGATCGCCCAGGCCTGAATCCACTTTGGCTAGCCGACAGATATTCATTAACAGGGTCCTTAATACGTTCCAGTGTTACGAGTGAGAAGATTTTCCTTATTGTGTTCAAGAGTATGATTGGGCGAATGTTGTTAAGAGGACCTTGCGGCTTGTTGGGTTTTTGGAGAGGAATTAGCGTTCCTTTCCCAATAGGCGGTATGGTATTTCGGTTGAGTTAGTGACGCAACTCTATTGCACAAAGTCTTAATCACATATATAGATATGAAATAGTGAACAAAAATAAAAACTGAACATGCTTATTTTATAAATTTATAATGGGACAATATTTCAAATATGTCTCAAATTTATTCTTAACATGAAATAAAGACCAAACACCCTCCATCTAACATTTAACATTAAACATTGCTTGGATGGATTTGTCCAACTGTACTTGAAAGTAATCTAGAAATGCTCTCAGTCGATTCCTAACATTTAGTCGGAAGGATGCGCTGCACTTTCTTGGCCAAGTCAGTAAGACAAAGGAGCAGTAGGTGAAGTGCAGCCCAATAAAGGTGTTGGTGTAATTGTAATCTATATCGAGTTTGTGGGGGCATCCATGTCCATCCTGAGGATGTGACCAAACAGCCTCTATTTTGCCCCCGGGATTTCCCCTGAGATTGGCAGGTTCCTTTTAGTACCATTCTGGATTGACTGTGCGAGGATAGTATCTTTTACAACCCTATATCTTCGAGTTGTAGAGAAGTATGGGTTTAATTAGTTAAGTCGTCTAATTGTATGAGACAAACCATGTAAATCAGGAGTAAGTGTCTTTTATTAATTTTTTTGTATAGTTGTTTTTATTTTACACTACAAAATTGACTTGAACTTTGATGTTGTTAGAGTTAAGGTATAAATGAACTAATTAATTATCTAATTTAAATAAGACTTACCAAATTGGGCAGCACTACAAATGTACCTGATAACCCAATTCTCTGTAGACACTTATCTACTCCGAAAGTAACTTGAAATACTTGGTACCCGTCATCACATAATTAACGACGTGGATTTTAAGATAGTGAATTGGTCATAAATTGTTTGCGAGCAAATAAAATCTTCCTGATGACATTATTGTAAATTACCTCGACTGGGAGTTGAACCTAAATCCATTAAATTTGTAAAGTCGCTTGCTAGAAAAACAACATGCGCAGATAAAATTAATTTTTTTAGGTTTCTAAAAAAATTGTGCACGTTTGGTATTTGGTATTATTACAGTTTCTGAAAATTATTTCAGTATAAAAATTAAATCTTTGTTATGAAAGCAAGAAAGAAATTAAAGATAGCTAAGTTAATTAAAGGCCTCACGAGACACCCGACCAGCCTCGCGAATGGCGAAGCCGTTCCCTCGGATCACAGCAATCGACAGACGAAAAAAAATTGTGCATGGGGAAAGACCTGGCAACCTACCCCGTATCTGAATGCCTAGAAAATCTCTAACCAAACTCTCCTACGACTTAATCGGTTACAAAAAACTCTCAAACATCAAATCTCGAGTCTTCATCACAAAGAATCCCAAAGTTTGCATCGTGGAACGAAAAAAGCTTAAGAAAAGAGAAATTAAAAGTCTTAAAAAGGAAAATAAGAAGGCTTGATATTGACTTGCTTGGAGCAGAGGAGCTTCACTGGATTGACAGTTGCTTTTTCGATCTGATGATCTCGGCATATATTATTCTGGCTTCTCAAAATTGCAAATGATCGGTAGGGATGGAGCAAATTGGCTTATGAGATCTGTAAGGGTTTGACGCGGCTTATTTGAATAAACTAATCTAACCTTTTAAAAATTGATTCTTGTGTGGTTGGATGGATGAAAAATTTATATTTCAGTATTTGATCGTGGCGCCATTGCATTAGATTTACAAAAGATACCCTACCTTAGCATAGGAGGTGTGATAGAACGTATTTAGCCAATAAATAGTTTTTGTATAATAATGAATTTGGGAAATCTTCCCATTAAATGCGCTGGATTATTCATTGGTAACTTCAGAAAAACAACTCCAGACTTATTTTTTGCTTATAAACTATTAGCTGTGTTTATTCCGATGTATAAAATTTAGAATAAAAGGTATTGTAAATACCTTCTTATGTTAAAAATAATCAAAATGTATAATCAGGTGATTTTGCGAGTAGAGGTGTTCAAATATAATCTGATCATTCTGATGGAGACAATGGTCTTTTATTCTTGTGGAACTTATATCAGCAGTCGTGGAAAAGTACAGTTTATATGCATCCATTGTGTACTGAAAAAGATCCTTGTTTGGGCTAATTTAATATTTCTATGCTATTCTATTATTATGTCGCATGCACAACGCGCACTACGCCCCGAGCGCACATTATCGATTCGTCAAATTGTAATTTTTATAAATTTTTTCGAAATTATTGAATATAATGACACAAATGGCACTTTAAAAATATTATGATATATTTATTAATTTGTTAATATCTTTTTTTCATTAAATTTTATTTAAATATTACGCACGCTATATACTATGGATTGTTCACGTTTGGTTTTCCAAAACAAAAGAAGTTATATAAGAAATATGACCGGTTGAATACGAGCCCAGGTTGATTAGGGTCAGGGTTATTGTAAATAATTTTACTATTTTAAAGCCTTTTGAATCGGTGTATTTATTAGCGAATCAATAATGTGCGCTCAGGGCGTAGGGCGCGTTGTGCATGTGACATATTATTTTATAGTATACATGTTACTCTTGCGTTTAATCAGCCCTACAACAATACATTCAGGTTGCGTTTATAAGGCAAGAGAAACTAAGGGACATCCTAAATCGGAATTAATTAAAAAATTATTTTTCTTGCTCTCTCTCTTTCTCTTGAAAAATTATGTAGCTTCCACAAACAGGAACTTATTTAATTTACATTTTTCAGTTCTGTAAACGTGCTATTAATAATAACTACAGCATATGCCATTTTATATAGGGTTATTCGATTTATTTCAAATTTGTCGCAACCAAAATCGCAAATATTGGAATCAAAATCAGAATTGTTACGACAGATTTCAAATAGATCGAGAAACCCATTAAATACAATCACGTGATTTTTATAAATTTCATATAGAGAGAGTTTAATAAAAGATTAGAAATTTTGACATAAAAAGAACAAAACGATACCCTCTCCGCAACTTGTACGGATACCTTCTCCGCCGGGAACATCTTGACGTCAGCTTCAGAGCTGGGCTCCGCAGCTAACCTGGCAGAAACGCTGCAGATCAAAAAATACGGCGCCTTATCGCACCGTTATATCTTCGCCCCGGTCGCAGTGGAGACGTCGGGTGTCCTCGGTCCCAGGACTAAAAAATTTCTCATTAAATTGGGGAATCTGGCAAGCAGAAGGAAAAACGATCATCGAGAACGGACATGGCTTTTCCAACGCATATCAATAGCCATCTTGCGTGGGAATTGCCATTCCATCTTGTCCTCTGCCGATAATTAGTTACACATTCGTTCAATCATAATGAAAAGTAGTATATACAATATTTTGATAAAAAAAGAACAAAATACTGAATTTTTTCAATACCTGGCAAATAGATATGTTCATCAGTGTTTAGCAAAAAATATTTGAGAAAAACAAGTAATGATATCTTTAAAAAATCGATTCTAAAAGATTGTAAATGACATAATCCGTTGTCAAAAATGGTGTTTTCAATACACGATGCTAGCTTCATTAAATCAATGAATTGGAAATTACCTGAACTTTTTAGTGGAAAACCTTTGTCACAAGAATAATCATTTTTTCAACATTGAGCTATTTTTCTGCCAAAATGCAAGGTCATTAATTCAACTCATAGATATGAGAGTTATTAAATCGTTCAAATCCAATTATTGAAATAATTTGATAGATTTTATCCTTTCGAAGATGATAAGTTCACAATGTTGAATTTGAAGAAAGTAAATTTCAGACAAATAATCATTATTATTTGGAAAACATGGAAATAGATACACTCTGAATTATTTACTAATTGTTGAAGGAATTTGATGAATGTCGTTTTCAAACTCTCTCATTCGCGAATAAAGAATTGTAGAGTTTAAATAACATAATTTAAGATATAATTACTGAAAATGAAAAGATAATGCTGACGAGAATATGTAAGACGGAGCAAAATGTACCTATTCTCATTTGGAAACCTTAACAGCAATGAATACACCTGAAAGGTAACATTTTCAATCTATTTCCAGGAGCTTTGAAAGATTATTATAATTTCAGAAAAACATTAAGAATGCAAATGAAAAAATGCGTTATTAAAGCTGTCCAGAACGTTAAATATTTACAAGACACATTGTAGAGACCGTTATAACTGTCAGCTCAATCACTGGGTCATTATTGATTAGCGAATAGACTTGTGAAGTAGAGTCAATGGAAAGGATTAGTTTTCTAATAAGAGTTAAAAGATCGCCGCCATTTACAAAGTCCGGTCTGTCTTGCAGGATGTATGAGTAACCAGGGAAAACGGGTAAACAGTTTTTAAATGAGAGCTTCGTTTCTTGTACCAAAGAAATGTCCACATCATACTTTTTTATTAAAAAACAAAGTTCAACAGTCTTGTAAGCAATCCCATTTATGTTTACTTGTAGGATACACAGTGGGTTCTTCCTAGTGAGTCCATGATTTTGTTCAATGTCTCCAGAAAAAAAGGCGACTTCGGCGTGTAAAAGAAATGTTCTTGGGAGCAACGGTTCCGAGCCTGCTTAGTAGTTAATCCGACGAAAACTTATTGTTTGCCATCACAAGAAGGTGACCCATATTGACAAAAGGGCTGTCGAGGAATTTTTTGTGGTTTTTTTGATTTTCATTAATTTTTCCCTTTCCGTTCTCCAAAAAGTCTGAGTTGGTTGAGTTTTTGTGGACTCCCAATTTATGTGTTACTTCCAGTTTTGAGTCCCTCAATAATCAATTTATTTACAAAATTTTGGAAAAATTTTAATGCTTAAAAGTTGTGGAATATTAACCAAGGTAAATCCAAAAGAATGATAAGTTGTAAAAACACATCTTTTTCGAAAAAACAAAAACAGTCATTAGGAGAAATGATTATATTAATCAATCTCTCACATTTAATTGACTCGCGCAATAAGAGGAAATTTTTTTACATTAAAAACGCGTATTATTAGGCACATAGAAAACTGATTAAAAATATAAAATTATTTAAGTAGAAGAGTTATCTCAATTTAAAAAATATTAATATGGTTGCAGTTATCCCGATGCCCAAAATAGTTGTCAGTATATATTTTGTTCCAGAAAAAGAGCTGGTTGAATTATCCATTACAACCGGACCAGATTCCTTATTTTCCGAATCATTTTCTAAGCAAATCTCAGAACCGACGTTAGATTCTATTTTAGGTACAAATTAACCAAACCAGAAAACTTTCGATAAATTTCCAGCATCTTTTCATCAGTTCGGGGTTTTATTTTGTTCAAAGCGGATAAAAAATGTCTTTCTTCAGTAAATTTGGCATTTATGTTCTCACTTAGTGCTTCCATGGCAGCCTCTTGGCACACCGCCACAACCTAAATTAGAAACCCACAAAATACCTCTGCACCAGAATAACCTTCTGTAAATCGAGCCAAATCCCCCAACAGAACATCCCTTCCCAATGGCTTTGATCTTAATTGTAGGTCAAAAATCCTCCTTCGGCTCGCCTCATCAGGCAAAGGGACATAAATCAATCTATCAACTCTCCCTGGTCTCAATAAAGCCTACAATTATTCAAAAACTCATAACATTGTCTATCATATCAGGTCTGTTGGTAGCTGAAACAAATACGACTTGATTTAAGGCAACAACTCCATCTAACTCAGTCAACAACTGAGCCAGCACACGATCAGTCACAGAATGACTTCCTCGAGTGGGAACAAGTGCATCAATCTCGTCAAAAAACACGACTGTAGGAGATACAGCACGGGCTTTTGCAAACAACTGACGGACCATCTTTTCCGAGTCTCCAACATATTTGCTCAATAATTCCGATCCCTGTCATTATTATCCTTCATTATATATTACTTTAACGCTTATAAAATTAAAATGAGATTCCGTTGCTATAGCCTGGGCTATCATCGTCTTTGAACATCCAGGAGGACCATACATCAGAATCCCCCTCGGAGGTTTAATCCCCAGTCTGGAGAAAACCTCCGGATGAAGAATTGGCCATTCAACCAACTGTCTTACTCCATTTTTAATTTTATCCAACCCACCAATATCACTCCACTTGATCTAGGACAGTAGTACTATAATTATACTTTCGGAACGTCCAAAGCCAATTCTTTCATCGAACTTGGTTTCACTGACTTTACAGCTTCCAGCAAATCCAATTGATGGTAGCCGTCCAATGAAATAACAGAATCCCTGAAGGCTTAAAATTTAAAAAAATAAAATACCTCGACGACAAACAGCCAAAATATCTCCCGCGACATAACCACAGGTGATATCAGCCACTGCTTCCACCTGTTCTTTACCGTATATGCAGGGCGAGGGTAGATAGGATAAACATTTATCAAAAATCTTAAAAATAACAAAAATGGACTAAAAACTTTATATCTTTCTTTAGAATTAGGAGTAGGGATTTCCAATTCGCACTCCAACTTTCTTCTCAAAAACAAGTCCACCAAATCCACTTGATTAGTCGTACAAACCACAAAAATTTTTTTCTAACATTTTTATGAGTTAAAAAACAACAAATTTCAAAATATTCTCAAATCGCGACAAAAATCCCAATTTCAACAATTTTTGAAAATCGGTTTCAGACTTTTTATTCGCTAAATATTCAACATCTTCGACCAAAATTAGCGACATTTTGGCAGAAGAAGCCTTAGTAAAGACATTATTCATCTCATCTTCAAATTTGTTCCGACTAGAAATAATTAAAAATCATTTTTATGATTACATATATACAAATTAAAGAAACTTACTTATATATGTGCATCCCTTGTAGTATGAAAACTTTTATGTGCAAATGACCGGCAACTGACAATACTAAACTCGTTTTCCCACATCCAGGAGGACCAAATATTAGCATTCCGCCATTTTTTCCATAACCTTAACATCAAAACTATTCGACAAAAACTTGGAGCATCAGAATAAAAATACTGCAAAATCTTTATGATTTTATCAACCGAGTCTTCCATTCCTCCAATACTGTCCAAATTAGTCTCCAAATGGTCTTCTTCTTCGTCTTCAACTTCAAAATTGAAAATTGTGTTGTCGTCAATAAACACAATTTTGTTCACCATTGGAAATAATCCTGCAAGTTGCGATTCAAAGCATTCCAAATTGTTCGATAGATGAGAAGTATTGTTCGATAAATGAAGAGTATCGTCGACCAATGAAGACTCCAATTCAGAAACTGCCGAAAAAAATTCAGAAGTGACTTCAGTTGATATTTCTGAGTTTGGCATGATAGTACTAGCAGTGTCGTCATCTGGCAAATTAGATTTTGTTTTGGTCATGTCAGATATTAACATTTTAATATTATTTCCAAAATACCAAAAAGACTTTGATACTCCGGAAAGTATGTAAGTTCCCGCTAAATGTATTACAAAATGAGGATACCCAATCTATATTTAACATGCGAAATAATGTCATCGTCAATTTTATTATTTCTTTAAAATAAATAATAATAAAATACATTTCTGGTGTCAGTCTGAGATGGGTGGATGTCAATGTCGATTGATCAATACAAGACACCATAAGGGGCCCGGAATATCCACAACCAGGAGGACAGCCAACAACCAAAGGAGAAATAAGATCCACATCAGCAAAGACAAAAACAATCCTTTCCTCCATTCCTTCATATGTCACAATACGACACTGTGAGCCAATAATTAGTCCACACTGTCTCATGGTTTCTGGATTTAAGAGAATAAAATCAGTAAAAAAGGCACTAAAAGTTCGCATTTTTTCTAAAAAAATCAGTCAAATTTTTTACCAATAGGAAGAATGACTACCTGAGACGTGTAAAGGCGTTGATTGAGGATAAATGGAACAGAGAAAGTTGAAGAAATTATTTCGTGGTTAGAATTTTCCCCAAAAGATGCGTTATGTCTTTCTTCGTCGAAAGTCTGTGCGCCGCATTGGGAACATGTGATTAATAATTTTGTACTTTTCCTTTTTTTACCTGTCATTGCTAAGTAGTTAAAGATTTGTCACGAGAATTAAAGCACGCTTTATTTATTTGTAAGTTCAATTTAAATTATATTAAATTAATAATAATTTTTATTGAATAAATGGTTAAAATAACATAAGCTCTAACATTATTAGTTCTAGTGCAAAAATTATCAATCGGAAATAATAAGGAAGGAAATTTTTTAGCAAGTAAGTCAAGCTATTTTTAATTTCTTAAACTGACAAATTCATTATTGATATTTATTGGACTTATCCTTATTTGACGTAATTCAAAAATTGAAAAATCGTCTTTTTTTTATTAAAAATACTTGTATCTTCAGATGGTTGAATTCTTCTTCCTCACTCTACTATAGCTAAAAAATTATTATAACTATTACTAACTTCAGGCCTAGACTTAAATTTCGAGAACTATTGGATGTAAACAAAATTAGACTACGTTATTAAATGAGTCGTACTTTCAAGATTAACATCATTAGTTGATGACAAATCTGTCTTTTAAATGTTCAAATTTATCATAACCTTCATTAGTATTTTTATTATCTTGATTTGTGGCTAGTTGACATTTGAAAATGAGAACAAACAGTAAATTTCCGACTCTATTAACCCACAATTCCCAGTTTTTATTAAGTTGAATATCTGACAATAATAAGGGTTTCATTGGTGACGGATTTTAATTAATATTTCCAAATTGAATCCATCATGTTTATATAAAAACTTTGTTGTTTTTTTGATAAGTTTATGCTGTTTTAAATTCTTGGCTAAAATATGGATAAATTATTAATTGTGGAATCAACATAGATACAATCAGTTGTGCCAAAAAGGCCTCTAAAACGCATAATGATCAAACACTGGATGAGCATTCTTTAAAGAGTACGCCTCTGCTATTGACCAACTTGTGAAACTGGCATGGCGGGAAGAGGTCCAAATGAACTTTAAGATGGATGTGCTATGAAAATTGAATAAGAGTATATTTTAGTAATCAAAAACCAAAAGAAAAGAATTGTTAGAAATATCACAGAATTGGATATGACGCCGATGTAGCTATACCGCACATATTATTTTGATTACGTGCAATTTTTCCATATCCATTAATTCCCCAATTAGTTCCCCAGCTAAAAAATAAAATATTTTAATGTGCCTGTTTTTAATTAGCCAATAATCAATTCCCTTCTCTACACCATAACCAATAACAAGGATTCCGTGATTAAGGTTCGTTTGGTCGCACATATTACTAACATATATACCTAGTAAAACGTTTAATAAATATACATACCTTCTTGATAGGCTTTAAAATCTTCTACTACATCAATTCCGACTGAGATGGGTCCTATAGTAGCTACTGCGTACATCAACGCAGTCTCATTTTTTGACTGAATATTGGCATAGTCTGCTACTTCGAAAGGATTGGGTTTATATCGACAATTACCTGCCTTCAAAGTCAGCAATAAGTATACTTTTCCTTCATAAGGATACATTTTCTCAGTATCGATTCCTTTATTAGATTTCACGTATTCAAACACATAATTCATAAATCCGCCATGACATCCCATGTTTCCAAAATTGTAAGAGCAATCAATTATGTTTTGCTCACTTAGAGATATTAAATTTTTATTTTTTAGTGCATATTGACCTTCTAAACTACCCGTCTATAGATATTAAATTCAAAGTTTCAAACCGCACTGAATGCGTAGCAAGATCCACAACTTCCTTGATTTTTGATAGGAGTTACTACGTCTTTTGTACGCCAATCTACGCTCGTAGGAATATCAGTATTCGTATTGGGTGTATAGGTAAGAGAGTATTTGGATTTTGTATTTGGTGAACTTTCATAAATAAGACCGGTAGATTGTAATTTCATCTCCTCGAATGTCTATTTGAATATATACATTTCTTATAACCATGTCTGTAAATTGATTTTTTCCCATTTTGAAAGATACTTTTCCATTTTGGTATAATTCGTTGTGCTTCTTCATCATGGCAATGTTATTTTTGAATATTGTGAAACGCATTTCTCGTTCCTTTTGGTCATAATTTTTTTCTAGAAAAGTTAAAATCTCATCTGAATACCGTATTGAGAGAGATAATCTTCCCATTCCTTGTTTAATTCGAAGTTTCGAAAATTTTCATTATCAGTTATTTCAATTTTGCCATATAAAACTATATTAGAGGCAGACTTTAGCGAAAAAGTCAAAAAAAGAAAGATTGTTATCATTAAAATTTCTTCAAAAATATTAAGAATTTTTGTATTTTATATTAAAGATTATGGGTTGGACATTAAATTTAATTTCAAAGTGATTAGTAAAAAAATAAGGATTAAAAAAATTCCGCTTTAAAATCAGAAACAGTTTGAATTTCAAATCTTTTCTTAATAAAATTTAAATTAAAAAGTAACTAGCTAACTAAGTCTTAGCCTTCGAAGTAAATATTTTATGATGGATTTTTTTAAAATACTAAATTCTAAATTAAAATGAAAGCTAAATTCTGAATTGAAATCCATCCTAAAATAAAACGCTAGATTCTTCATTTTAATCAGTTATTAATTAAGGTGGAATTCACATCAATAAATATATTTACCTTGTCAAAGAAAACATGCAGATGTTGGTATTGACTCGTGAAATTTTTAGAAGCTTTATTTCACCTAAAAACTGGTGTTTTATCTATGTCAGCTATATTTTAAATAAAGAGTGAAATTAAATCTATTAAAAAATAATTAGTCAATTTTTTTTGTAACTACAAAAAAATTAGTCAATTGCGGTTATTTGTAATTGAAGAAATAAATTTATTAGCTTAGTCATGATAAAGTAGCATTAAATAATATTCTGCCAATTAAAAATTATGAATTGGCGTGAATTTTGCTAAAGTAAAAAATTGTAATTTTTGAATAAAGTGATCGGAGATCTAAAAATACAGTAAAACCTCTGGTGCTCGCCATTTTCGGGACCGAAGAAAAAATGGCGAGCAATAGAATTTGGCGAGCAATGGAAATAATCAATGTCACCGTCCATAGAATGGACACGCCGTTGAATGGACACTAGAGCATAAAAAGCAAAATAAATAGCAAATTCTATAAATAATTGATTGAAAATGCATTTTTTAATTAATTAAAATATTAATAGTTAATATTTTTAATTATTTTTTTTAAGCGTGCAAACTGAAAGCTTCGGATCTAAAAATAATCAAAGAAATTCAAGACGGCCAGGGTAATCTCCAATTTTAGTCATGGTATAAATCTCGACGTATAAGCAATAGATTTTAATTATTTTTTCATTTTTTATTAATTTAAGTTAATTTTAATGGGATTGTCTATTGCTAACTATTAGGAGCAGAAATTCTTGGAATATCTTCTCTTTATCAACTACCGAGGTCCGCCACGTGAATTCGTCCAAATAAGATTCAAATAACGCTCGCGATGTTCCTAAAATAATTTAATGCCCACATATACGTAAGCATCAAAATTTTCGCTAACGGTAAATGACTTCCTAAAATTAGTTTAAGGATCACTTACTGGAAAACCAGCTGTTCGTTCTTATACTTCGAGAAGTATTGCATGGAATGCATAACCAAATTGCGTTGTCCACGTTTCTTTTTGACTTAGATAAACGACAGCGTCTCTATTTTTGAGAATATAGGTTTTACTTTACAGCGAACGCATTTCATTGTGTTAGAGATCAACCGCCTCTCTGCGCACCAAATTACACACTCTTCTATATTATCGCCGAAGAGCCTGTTTAGAGACGAAAACCGGTTATATTCCTGCATTATTTGCTCATCAGACTTGACTGCAGCCGCATCAACAATAGACAAATCCATTTAAATTTAAACAATCCCATTAAAATTAACTTAAATTAATAAAAAATGAAAAAATAATTATAATCTATTGCTTATACGTCGAGATTTATACCATGACTAAAATTGGAGATTACCGACGGCCAGTCAATTGATGAGCCGGATGGGAATATCGACCGTAAGAAAAGATTTCTATACAAAAATTTGGCCAAAAAAATGATATTCAATGAAGATAAAGTGTATATTTTACACAAGGGTCTTTGGTAACGTTTTTTTGTGAGGACGAAGTGGAACTAAGGGAAAAAACCTTAGAGGTATTCAAAAAAGTTAAAAAAATTTAGGCGGAGCGTAACTACAATCATTTCGGACGAGATAGATTGTTTAGTAAATTGCGAACATCTTATTATTCCATATCTCGTCGAGAGATTGCTGATGCTATAAAAAAATGTGTTTATTGTCAGGTATTTTTTATGTTTCAAATTCCTAGTCATTAAAGTTGATGGCCACTAAACCTCCTATTACGCCAATAATTGATAAAAGACCAAGAGATCGTTATATAGCTGATTTAATAGATTTACGAAGATATAGTGACATCAATGATTCATTTTCTTGGGTATTTATAATTTTAAATACAAGCTCTTTTAGATTCTGGTCATCGTCGACTCTTTTTCAAAGTATGCAATTGTGGAATTAGCCAAGACAAAATCGGCTAAAGAAATATCGGATTTATTTCAGAACGTGTTTTACTATGTCGGACCACCACGGATTTTACATACTGATAATGGAAAGGAATTTACTAATTCCTATATGACTAAATTGTGTGAAAAGTACGATATTACAGATTAACACTAGTTAACTAACTATCTTTAAATAAAGATGAATTTAGAAAACAATTAGGCTTTTGGTTAGGATTGTTTTTAGAATTTTTGCTAGAAATCTCACATCTTTAAGCTTTCTAAAAGTCTGTATCAAACACACCGCGGCCGAAGGCCGCATAGGGAACTGTATCAAATACGTCTTCAACAATTAGGGTTAGGATTGTTTTTAGAATTTTTGTTAGAAATCCCACATCTTTAAAATTTTAAAGTGTCTGTATCGACGGCAGAGGAATGTCCGCCAAGAAGAGGTTGAACAGAAGTGGACTCAAGATAGATCCCTGCGGGACTCCCTTCTAAGTTCCACACACCCCGATAGGCGGTTTCCCAGCGGACAAATGATTGTCTTCCTGACAAGAAGCTCTCCAGCCATCGATAGGTCTTTATCCCGGCTCCGATGTCATGGATTCTGGAGAGTAGGCCCAGGTGCCACACGCTATCGAAGGCTTTGGCCAGATCCAGACACAACCACAGTTAGCCATGCTTCATTTCTGTCAGCACGGGATAATTGGTGCTCTAACTCCCTGAGACAGTCCCCTGTGGATCTTCCTCCACGAAATCCCCATTGTTCGGGTAAAAGCAAATTTTGTGACTCTATATGACCAGAGAGTCTGTTAAAGACAATCTTTTCCATTTTCTTAGAGAAAGCACAAATGAGGCTAATTGGCCGGTAGTTCTGTGCCAGCAGTGTCGATTTACCAGATTTTGGAATCATTCGAACAATCGTATGCTTCCACGCCGATGGAAGGTGCCCGAACGTCCAGCTGGCGTGAAACAACATAGTCAATGCTCGTATCAAGATTTCAGGGGCCTTCTTTAACAACTTCGGAGGGATGTAGTCGAAGCCAGGCGCCTTGTTCTTCAACCCAGCAATTGCCCTTTCAACCTCTTCCTGTGTTATCGCCCCACATAATGGTCCCTCCGATAATTGCGAAGAGCCAAGCTTCTTCACAATTCGGTCATAAGTCCCTCGTGGAACGGTAGATTCGACCTCTTGAACCTGACTAAGTTGGTTCCTGAGTACTTCCGGGATACGATCAGAGGAATATATTTTCCGTCTGGTTCTTTTAGTGAAATTTCAAATCCTTTGGCATCATTTCTGGTAAGGCGTTGATATGCTTTCCAGAAATTAGGGTTTCGCTTATCCAGTTTTCTGCATTCAGACCTCCATTTACTTTCGACCTCAGTCTTGGCCATTTTTGCAATAGTAGATTTTATCTTGTCGATCTCCAATTTCAGGCGGCATTTGATTGACTCAACCCGACATCTTCTCCTGCGATTTTCCAGGGTACCTTTCGTTCTGATCAGAGTGACAAGTTTCGAATTCATCCGCTTTTGCGTTACTTTGGGTTTCCATACATTTTTTAATGCATAAACATCCAGGAATTTTATGATTGACGATCTAAGGTGATCATCGAGATTGTCAATATCATCTCTGCTTCTCAGAGGCTGGGACACGACATTTCGAAGAGAATCCCGCATATATGATTCGAATAAACTCCAGTTCATGTTCACGAAATTGTAACCAATGAACAAGTCCTCCGTAACATTCATAGTCATCTTTATCACATCGTTTGCGGCATTCCTCTGCCGTCGACACGTACTGGCAAGCTCGTTATCTATGCTGACGATATCCTGGTCATGGATACCTCGAAAAGGATATCGCAGTCTTGGAGACGACTGAAATCATACATTGCAACGCTAAAGATGTGGACTATAGAGAAGGGTTTGACCCTAGCACCGGAGAAGAGCACCATTTCATGGTTGCGGAGAGGGAGTCGCTATGCGGAGTCGTGTGCATATGCGATGAGTAGCTATGTGATGGATCTCCGAAAAGCAAAAATCTTTCTTACCTGGGAGCAACCATCAACTGTCGTGGCTCGTACGTAGAGCATATAGCAAATCAGAGAAAGAGGAGTGTGAGGATCCTCAAAAGCTTAACCAGGTTCCATCTGGATCCGGAAACGTACATCTACGTATACAAAACGTGTGTGCAGCCAGTCCTCACATATGGCTACGAGGGCTGGTACGGTACGGAGGAGAGTGACTACCTGATCGAACAGTTGAAAAGACAAGACGTTTCGCTATGAAATTGGCTTACGGAGTACAACTTGACGGAAGGTTAAAAGACTCACAAGAATCCTCTGTGCCCACGATCCGGATGGTCTTGGAGAATTGTCGTCAAACATGACTAGTATTGGGGATACGCATGGAAAGAGACACTTCGGTGCTTTGTTTTTATCTCCCCGCCGATGATTTCTTCTTTGTTTTTCTTTTCGCTCAATAAACGCTATTCTATTCTATTCTAGTGTCTGTATCAAACACACCGCGGCCGAATTTCTAATAACGGTGTCGATTAGTTTCAACGAATTTATATCAAAATTTTCATTTTGATAACAGAATGACTATTCTTTTCAACATTTTCAAAGCCTCTTCTGAATTCACATGAGATTCATCATTATGAGTATCTTCATCGTCATATTTTTGTGGGAAAGAATCTCCAGCAATATTAAGGTAATCTTCAATTTCATCTATTTCGGTAAATTCATGATTAATAAAATCATCTTTATCCACCGGGCCCAATATTTTCAAGATATTTACCATTTGATCATAATTATCAATTTCAACAGTTTGTCTTTCGAGTTGATTTTCACATTCGATCCATTTTGAATGTCCAAAACAATTTGTAATTGTTTTTTTTTTTTTTTTTTTTTTTAATTACAGATAGCTAAGTTAGTTAAAGGCCTCACGAGACACCCGACCAGCCGCGCGAATGGCGAAGACGTTCCCTCGGATCACAGCAATCGACAGTCGTTCCAGGAGCCAAGAAAACTCTCTTGGATCGTGACTAGTCCTTGAAATCCGTCGACCGAGCGAGCGAAGGAAGCGGAGTGTCTTGGGACCGAAGATCCGGAGGACTCCAAGGCAATTGGAGTAAAGAGCAGCGAGTTGGACAGGTGGCCGTACTTGAGAATCTTTCGCTCCTCGGCCTGCCTGGAAGCGTGCCCAGGATTGGCGGCGGACAGCGCGAGATTTCCCAGCGAGAACGTGTCCGAGCAGGTAGAATCCCAAATAAGGGATTTCCCCTGCTCGTAGGGGAAGGTGGACATGCCGTCAGGGCGTTTGCCATCCCCTCTATCCAATCCAACAGGTTCAAGGATAGACGGGATGCCTGCTGAGGCGAGGGCTCTCTGTACGACTGAGTTGAGTTCACTGTGACGGGGGGCCACGACCGGCACTCCGCCGGCAAGCGAGGGGATGCAAACCGTACTCGTCAACAGTTCCCCCACAACGGCATTTGTGCGACTGGCAGATTTTCAGCCCGACACGGAGGGAGATTGCAATTCTTAGGCATTCCTTGTCCAACAGGTTCCGATGGAAGGGAGAGGGAGAGCCTTTAACCAGACACGCTGCTTTCACAGCGACCTGCACGGAGGCAAGCGACACGGTGTTGATTGGAGACAGGAAGCAGGCCTTCGAAGATTGCCTGACAAGAGATTTCGTCCCATTGGCGCTGTACAGATTGAGAGTTGGGCAGCTTCGAACCAAACCGAGCCTCCCACCGACCACGGGCTGCAGAGTAAACTTCAGACAATTTCCGTTCGGGGAGGTTTCTAAGAACGAGTCTGAGAGAGTACGAGAAGCGTGATGAGCGGATAGGAATGCCGGGAGGGCAAGATCGGAATAGGATCTCAAGCCAAGGCCACCCCAGCGCACAGGCAGGGATGCCTGAGTCCAGCCTGGATCGTCGAAAGCCAGATTGCAAAGAGAGCTCGTACCGAGCGATTGCAAAGAGAGCCAGATTGCAAAGAGAGCTCGTACCGAGCGATTGCAAAGAGAGCCAGATTGCAAAGAGAGCTCGTACCGATTTGTAATTGTTTTGGTCGTTACTTTTTTCCAGGCAAAATATGTAAAAAGAAGACCGTCTTTTAAGGTTAATTTTTTATGCGCTTCCAGTGGATTTTCTTCATTTTCAATTTTCTAACATAAACTCAAATTTAAGTTTATTAAAATGTCCTTTGAAGGATCTAATGATTCTTGATCCATTGGTTGTAGAATTGTTGTAGTCTTCGAAGGTAGGTAAAGAACTTCAATTGGCTCTAAATCAGCGTAAAGTTTATGGGATGGGCATCGATCCACAATAAAAGAATTTTTCGTTTTTTAGATGCCTATCCCATGTTAAAAGCCATTTGTTAAAAATTTTACTTGTCATCCATGCTTTTGGTGGATGACAGTCTTAATAATAAAATGGTATGGTGTGTGTCTGTCTGTCTGTCTGTCTGTCTGTGTGTGCACACCAACTTCAAATTGGCAATACGATGTCCTCGACTTACATGATGAGGTCCTTAAAACCTTCCCCCCCAAAAAAATTAAAAAAAAATTTCTGCACATTTGGTTAAAATGAACAACTACAATGTCCTCGACTTACATGATGAAGTCCTTAAAACCTTCCCCCCCAAAAAAATTAAAAAAAAATTTTCTGCATTTTGGTTAAAATGAACAACTACAATGTCCTCGACTTACATGATGAAGTCCTTTAAACCTTCCCCCCCAAAAAAATTAAAAAAAAATTTTCTGCATTTTGGTTAAAATGAACAATACAATGTCCTCAACTTACATGATGAAGTCCTTAAAACCTTCCCCCCCAAAAAAATTAAAAAAAAATTTTCTGCATTTTGGTTAAAATGAACAACTACGATGTCCTCGACTTACATGATGAGGTCCTTAAAACCTTCCCGCCAAAAAATCAAAAAATTATTTTCTGCATTTGATTAAAATGAACAACGTTAATGTCCTCGACATTCATGATGAGGCCTATTAAAACCTCGAGGCAAAAATCTCACGTATTAAGAATATCCTTGATGAAACGACAGCGAGAATATTAACAAAGATGAACTCCCAATTATTCGCGATAAAGAAATTCAATTCATCCTATGATTTTCTCTTTAAAATTAAATGCATATATCATTATCGACCATGAATCAAAATTAAAGCTATTATCATATTTGACTTTGACAGAATGTGCAATTACAGATTGCACGACCTTGAATAGAGTGTGCAATTAACAGATTTTGAAAAACACTTTGATAGTTAAAACCACATTAGCACAATCATTAACACAATTTACCACCAATTGACAGCGCAATCAGAAGAATTTGCGTAAAAATATTAACTATTTAGTTAAGTTTTTCGTAAAGATAGAATTTATTTTGGTATGCCTCTTTCCTAAACTTTTTATTATTCAAAAATAATTTTTTAAATAGATAACCGAAGGAGGAAAAACGAAGCTGAAGAAAAAACGGTCAGCTTAAGGTAATTAATTAAATCTTTTTTGTGTGTGTCGCTTTTTTGGCTGCTGCTACTCTGCCTGCCGCATCTCTGGCTGCTCCATTTCCGCCAGTGGTTTCTCTAATCAAGGTCACTAAGCTAATCTCCGGACTATAAAGGTTCTTAAGCATTATCTTAATTGGCTGTTAAAAAATTAGACTGGTTGTTGCCGTGGCGGCAGAGATTTTTTTGTTTATACCATTTTACAAATTTTTAAAGTTTTTTTTTGTTTTTTTTTTATTTTTTTGTTTTTAAATTATTCATTTTTATTGTTTTTCTTTATTTTTTTGTTACTTTCTAAAAATTCAACCGGATTGAATTTTAAACTCCTTAGATCCCTCTGGAATGCCGAATCATCTTTTAAAGTTAAAGATAGGCGTTCCAGTGGTTTTATTACGAAATCTTGCGCCACCTAAATTATGCAACGGAACGAGGTTAGTTATCAAAAATTTGATGGCTAACTTAATAGAGGCGACGATATTAACAGGTAAGTATAGAGGTGAGGATGTTTATATTCCACGAATTCCGATAATTTCTGATGAATTACCATGTAGATTTAAAAGGCTGCAATTTCCTTTGAGGATGAGTTTTGCAATGACAATAAAACAGGCCCAGGGACAGTCATTAAAGGTAGTTGGGTTATTTTTAGAGAGTGAGTGCTTTTCACATGGACAGCTGTATGTGGGATGCTCGAGGGTAGGCAGAAGAGAAAATTTATTCATATATGCCAAGGAAGGACGGACGACAAACATCGTTTATCAACAGGCGATAGAATAGGGTTACATTAAACCAGGTAGTTTTATACATCTACATAAACTTATAGTTGTTTGATGAAACAGGCCCTCCGCAGGAGCTAGGTCGCGGTGAGCGAAGCGAGCTGCCGAGCTAGTAATCGATAAAAGTTTCGACTTTAAAATTTTTAAAGCAGCGAGGTTTCTGGAACTTTCCAATCATACGTGGAATTTTTTGTCTGTCCCAGTCATATTTGAGCATAGCAACAAAGAAAATCTAAAAAATAAATAAAAATTAAACCGTTCTTTAAGGATTTTATGTCCATATCGAACCTTCTGACAAAACATTTTGAAGGGATAGATTTGTAAAAAATCCCAGTTTCATCAGCGTTATAAATGTTTTCAGCATTATATTGTTGAATCTTTGCAGAGATCAAAGAAGTAAATGCATCAATTTCTTGTTTCTGATCAACTTTTATATAAAAAATAGTTTAACCAAAAAAAATATTTTTAAAAATTAATGGCGAGATTTAGAAAATGGCGAGCAATAGAATATTTATCAAAATTTACTAGAAATTTTTAATTTTTTGAAAAATATGTGGCGAGCAATAGAGGTGGCGAGTAACAGAGGTGGCGAGCACCAGAGGTTTTACTGTAAATCTAAAATTGCATCCAAAGTTAGAGAAAAACATCAGTTTTTAAGAAGGGAATATTATACTTGTAGTAATCTAGAAACGTTGATTTTGAGTGAAAAACCATGTTAAAATTCTCGTCGCAATCAAGACTTTTAACATCTTTAAAATGAAATAAGATATAGAAATAAAACTTATTTTTCCCGTTTCTTAATAAAAAATGACAATTTTGAGATTTATAAATTGGTATAATTTGAAACAGTAAAAGTCTGTTTGAAAGAAAAACCAAATAATACTCTTTAAACGTAAACTTTGTAATCTAAATGAAAACTGTTTTATTTACTGAAACTGATGATTTTCTTAGTAGCACAGAGTGTGCATAAGTCAGTGGGAGTAGATAAATCCATTCAGAAAAGTCCTTTAACTGTTCATCAAAGAATTTCCCGGGGGATACAGCCCATTTTCTTGCTTCCCGCTGTATTTAAAATTTTAGAAGGGATCATGCACCGAAGGCTCCTGGAGGAGCTGACGGTGGCTGATGCCCTCCCCGAGTTCTAATGGGGCTTCAGGGAGGGTCGTTCGTGTGGAGACTGCTTATGGAAGGTGTCTTCTGAGATGAAGTGCGCCCTCCAGAACAAAGAATGTGGTATGTTGTTAGTCTTGACATTGAAAAGGCCTTCGACTCGGTGTGGCACGACGGCCTCCGGAGCTCCCTCGCCACGTGTGGGGTTTCTCCGTGTCTAAGGCGCTGGCTGTCGGGGTTCCTTGAATCTCGCGGACAGGTCGTGCGGCATCAGGGGGTCTTTTCCAAAGTCAGAACAGTCCTTCGCGGGGTCCCTCAGGGCTCTGTGCTGAGTCCCACGCTTTTTAATTTCTTTATGGCATCTGCGCCCATGCCAGTCAATGCTCGTACTGAAATAGTAATTTATGCAGACGACATCATCCTCTGGGATCACTCGATGAAACCTGAGTGTGCGTGTCGTAGGCTAAAGGTTGCTGTGGATGGACTTGTAAACTGGTGTGGGAGTAGGGGTCTAAAGATGCGTGCGGACGAGTGCAGTGTTCTCAAAGTCTGTAAAAGGACGAGGGGTTACACTAATTACGTCCCTAGGTTATTGCTGAACGGGTCAGCAATTGCTGTAGTCGATCGGATGACTTATTTGGGCGTGATCTTTAAGCCGCCCTGTAAGTTTGATGATCACATTGCACGTACAAAAATGCGTGCAATGCAGCGATTAGGCGCGTTGCGTGCTTTCCGGCTGCGGAGAGGTGCTTGGCTACGTGTGTTTAACGCCATGGTGTTACCCGTGTTGACCTCTGGCGTACATGCCTGGCACTTCTGCGAGGACCGGGAGAAGTACGTTGACGCGCTCAAGAAAGTCAGAAGACGAGCCATCCGGCTAGCCCATGGCTTAGGATGGCGAGAGGAGCTCTCGGAAACCCAGGAATTGTCCCTCAAAGGCCTCCCTGAGGTCTTAGAGAAGATAATGTCTGGGTGGCAGGTAAGGCGGTAAGTCTTAGTTTGCGGCTGAGAGGCGAGCGTGTGTGCGGGACTGAAAAGGCAGAAATGCCGAAGGTCTTAATTATACCCTCTACTAACAGCCTTTTTTAAAATAAAAATTTTTCGTTTCGTTTAATTTATGATAATTCGGTATTTTTATGACATTTGAAGAGCGACACGCGTTGGAGTGGGAAGTATTTGAATATTCACTCTTAGAGCACTCAAAAATACTGTTGATAAAACTACTTAAAAATTGACAATTTAATTCTAATGATTATTTTTTATAATTAATTTTTTAAAATGGTTTTTAGTGTTGGCCATGATAATGAATTTAGACTAAAATTAATAATTTATACCGCAATTCTCTTGATTTGGTGAATGAGAGAATTGTTCCGTACAAGATCAAAGAGCGATTAAAATTTTTTAAAAGAGAAATTGGCGTCCTCTTCAATGAAACAGTGAATAAGTTACGACTTTTTAATTTTAAACAAATCGGTCATGGAGACTATCAAAAACTATGGAATTTTGACAGCCCAGATAAAGTTGACGAGTGGCAAGCTGTGTGTGATTCAATGTACGGACTTGGAAAGAGTAACGCAACAGTCAAATATTCTGGGAACAAGACGGCTATATTTACAGGATATTTTAGCACTGAGTCATACCTTGGGAATGAATCTACTCCTTTTTGCACTCTGGCATCTCCAAGAGCCTCTGTACGAAAACCCTGACTGATCTTGATAGAAGTCATTTAATAGAAGGTCTACTTATGATTGGTCTAACTTCAACACGTTGGTTCTACGAATTCGCGGAGACGGACGAGCTTACATGTGTACACTTCCAATTTACAGAGAATTCCGTGTAAATCCGTTTGACACAAACAATTACGTTTTGTATACTCGAGGGGGTCCATATTGGCAAATCATCAAGGTTGTTTTTTATAATTATTTGCAGATTCCTTTTTGCGTTTTTTGGTACAGTACGAAAGGTAGGCTTAATAACCGACAAGACAAAATTTCGTTAACGGACGTAGAATCACTCAGAATTACATGTATGGACGGAATCGACGGCCCTTTCCGCCTCGAATTAGACTATATAGCACTGATGAAAGATCAGTTTATTATTGACGACTTTCGATATGAAAAGTATCATTATATGGGTGGAACTCGGAGCTTTACGTATACTGACACTTCCAAGATCGAACCACGTTTCACTCCGAATGGTTATTTTCAACCAGTTGATAGCCAAATTGACAAATTTTTATAACGTTATTTTATGTCAGTTATTTTAACAAACTTACTAATATAGCTCACTTGTGAAAACGTAAGTGTACTTTACTACCATTAATCGAATTTTATTTATATGTAATTGTCCTATTTAAATTTCGAATGAATTACAGAAAATTAAAATAATCCAAACATTAAAAGGAAAATTAGACGATCGTAGTGGACGAAAAGCAGAGTTTAAAAATATAGTGATACCTTGAATCTAAAAATAAAAAGAACTAAGGACTTGAATGGCTTATTGAATAATGATTGGTTAATACAAGTGACTCAGCAGCCTGAGTAATATCGTCGAATTCTGCAATTCCATTTGCATGAGAGTTACTGTCTAAAAAACGGAGACAAGAATAACCTTTAGCTGGAAAGACCTTAATTCTACGAGGGGTAACAGCCCCACAATCAGCAAATATCTAAGATTGAAAAACATTGTAAAGAACTTTGCTTATATCTTCTTCTCTAAAGTGAGGAGGTGCACTAAAAAAATGAAGAGACCTATCAGGATTTGTCATTTCTACATTTGGTCATGATATATTCTACTGTTTTTGCTAGCTAATGATGTGGTTGAAAAACGATTATTTCGGTCGTTAGTAAAGTCAACAAAAGCAGGAGATTTGTCAGGTAAACTGAAAGGTTTTGCAACACTCTCAATGTAAGAATTTCGGGAGTTGCTACAAATAATATTGAAGAAGACTCACGAAAAACATAAAGTCCTTCCAAACATTACAATCCCATTTAGTTTATGTGCTACTCTAATCGCGGAAGCGTTATCCGCCAACTCGAGAAGAGTGCAGTCACTTTTAAATAATAAAAATTTAACCTACACGAATGTTAATCAAATCAAACTCTTATTACATTCCCATAACAGCAAACAAGGTTGAACACTCTTTGTGCATTCCACACAGACGTATCAAAGCCATAGACCATCAAGACATTTCCTTTTATATCCGAGTCAAATGACGGACCCCTGTGACCACTCCAAGACATTTTCTTAGTCTGGGGATATGGCTACATCCCATTAATTACTACACACTACATTGTGGGCAGGTGGGGGATAACCATCATGTGACTGAGGATAACAAGACCCATTATCAGCTAATAATTTATTTACTTAACATACCATAACTAAATCGAGAGTTATTCCTATGCCCTTCGTCGAATCGGGACATTTTAGCTGGAGGACCCTGCAAAGAAACAGTTTCTGATATTTCACCACCAAATTACCAACCTGGTATAGGATCTCCTACAAATTTAATAAAACAATTTAAATCTTATCGACTTAACATAAAAATGCAAACATTTTGTAATATAATCAACAAATACCTAGTTCTACGTTAGTGTAGTTGTACATATCAGCTCTAAAAACCGAAACGTGCTTAGATTTGGACATTTTTACTGTCAGGGAACAACAGCCTTCATATATATCCACATTGTCCAAATTCTTCAACGCCATTTCTGCATCAGTGGAGACTTGAACCTTTACAAAATATAAACAACACTCAAAACTCGATAAAAACTCGAACAGTCTCCTTTGGGTGAATTGATAGTCTAACAATTTCACCAAAGTCTTTACAAATCTGGAGAATTGTACCCTAAATCGTCAACAAGAGGAATTATAACAGCTGTGATGTCATATTTCACATTTTCTACTAACATAGAAATGACAGACGTTCTTGAATTGCGAGAACTAGTTTTTTAAGTAACAGTTCATACACATAACGGTCTGAATAATCGACAGAAACAATGTGGCCTCCAAAACTGAGAGATTCCGTCTATAAATTCAAAATTTTGAATCAACTTGGCAGGTTTTGATGCATCTCGTGGCCGATTCCTGGTCCTACGAATAGTACAATAATATCAATACTCCAAAAATAACGAATGCTTTTAATTGCTTGGGAACATTTTCGACGCAACTAGTTAATTTAATTGAGTAAAATATAACCAGATTGGGCCAAACAATGACAATCTTTCATAAATCTCTTTCTCTGTGACTGAAGGGGACAAGCGTTGTATGACGATTGATTCAGTAGGTAGATTTTTATTGGAACTCATATTTTCTATTTTTATGCGTTAAGATGTATAATATATTAAATTCATTAAAGTAATAAAATAGCATAACCACACCAGACACGTTAATAACTATATAGTTGATTAATAATTGTTTATTATTATTACAATTTTTAAATATATTAATAGTAAAGCTACTCAATGTTTAATTCTGAAAAATTATTTTTACTCAAATTATCAAACAGCATTTGCACACATGTACACACTTAACCAATTTCAAATCAGCAAAATATAGATAAATTGTGAAAATCCTTCCCCTCATAACTAGCCAATAATGGGAAAGAAGTCAACAATGATGAGGTCATTAAAACCTTCCCGCTAAGAAAATTAAAATATATTTTTTACATTTTGGTTAAAACGAAACAAACATGTCTTGACTTTTATAATAAGGTCCATTAACACCTTCCAAGGAAGTATAATTCAAGTTTTTCGTAAGCATGTAATTTATTTTGAATTTTAAAATTCTCTATATCCCTCTGGAATGCTGAATCATATTTTAAAGTTAAAAATAGGCGTTTCAGTGTTTTTATTACGAAATCTTGCGCCACCTAAATTATGCAACGGAACGAGGTTAGTTGTCAAAAATTTGATGGCTGAAGTAATAGAAACGGAAATATTAACAGGGAAGTATAGACGACAAATTTAAAAGTGAGATTACCATGATTGAAATGGGAATTACATCGCGGGAGAAAGTCAGTCAAACCGAAGTAAAAAAAGTACATAAATACGATCTCCTGTCTGGAGAACTAAAGATACTTACGGATTACTACAATTGTGCTGACATGAGACGGGGTGGTTTCAACGTATTATAAAGTCTATATTAAAAATTTCCGTTCAAAGCCCGACAAGAACATACATTTTGGTACTTGTGATAAAGAAGACATTAGAAAACACGATAATGAAGTATAGACACGGCATTCATATGCCTCAAAAAGAATTCATCACGGCAACCAGCCAGTTGATTGAAATGAAAAACTAATTTTTAAAGACCTCTCTGATAAAAATTTCAAATAATTGATAAATTCAAATCAAAATAATTTTTAATTTTCTAACTAAGTAGACTTGAATGGTTTCGTTCGACATTGAAATTAGAATTCAAAATAATTCTCAAGGTCTCAAGAGCAATCCTAGGGTTATTTCGAGCTGTTCATCACAATAATTTTTATGTTGATCAAGAAATTTGTTTGCTTTTAATCCCCCTCGCTGATCAGGTTTGTCCTTGTTTTTTAACCAACGATAAGTAGTAGTTTTCAGAACTTTGAGAGATTTTGAAAGTTCCCTCCAGTCACCATCTCCCTCATAGGTCCCGATAATAAGATTTTTCTTAATTGCAGCCTTGGACTTTTATTTGTGCAATTCTACGAATGAAAAAATAAAATATTTGCTAAAACGTGCAAGTATTTAGGTTTTTGTTTAGTCACGTTTGCAATTTATCTCGACACTTTTGAAAAAAAAATTTTGTTTTACTTTGTTTTTTGTAAGTACCACTTTGCTTTTGCTAAATACCATTTTGGTTTTACTAAGAACCACTTTGATTTTAATAAGAATTACTTTGCTTTTAATAAGAACCTATTTTAAACCAGAAATGATATAGATTGTTTTGTTTTTGAAAACTTAGTTATTTAGCCCTGACTTCACTTGTAGGAAGCCGGCAGCGACGAGAAAGCGCGCGTTCCTATCGATCCCCAGTTACAAGCAGGAAAAATGGAATGGGGAGGCCAGGGCATGAGAAGAGTTCCTCAACTGTGTAAAGCGGTTCGTTATGGGTAGAAAAGTTGTGTCCATATGTTTGTGGACGAGAGGATGGTGTCCAAAGCTGAGTCTGGATAAGTGGATTTGAAGTTCTTTAGGAAATGTCGATTCTGATGGATTGACAGGAGGAGAGAGTGAGTCAAGAAGAATGTTGTTTTTCAGAGATCTGATAGCTCTTGAAGCAATAAAGTCGTGTATTTGTTTGGAGTTTGGAGGATCATCATCTTTTATCGGGATTTTAGAGTGTGGTCTCACTTGGTCGGTGTGTGTGGTGAAAACGTGTTTTCGGTTGGTAGAGTGAGGGATATAATGGATGGCGTGTGAGGTACCTCTGATGACTTGGAGGAAATGAAGTTTGGGCATTTCAAGGTGAGAATCGACCGAATTTTTGATTTCCAGTGGAAGTTGGTGGTCTGATTACTTTAAATATTTAAACCAGTTAGGCTCGGCCGCCTGGAAACCAAAAGACCTCATGGAATGACAAAATTACAAAGAATCTTTTGCTGAATCTCAACTAAAATATCAAGCAACAAAATAAGTGTGATCAAATTTTATTGTACAAACGGAATGTTTCCATTCAGTCATATAAAGATAAAATGACAATTTCTAAAAATTTACTCACTATTCACACGTAGCTCAACTATTATCTTTTTGAAGTTGGAATAGCATAGTTCATTATTAATGAAAGAGCAACCGCAAAGTTGATCTAAAAAATCAAAAATTGACCTCATAGAAGTTAACTGAATTGATTTAAAAAACAAAAGATGACTAAAATGTCTGAATTAAAACGAAGCAATAATTTTTTAGACTTTAATTATAAAGATGTTTTTCCCTTTAAAATTTTGTTTTTTCCAAAATTTTATGTGGAATTGAAAACGAACGCTCTACTAAACATGGCCTGTCATTGAAGTAAGTCACAACTTTTCCGAAAGCAAAAAATTTTCACCTCAATTAAAAATTTTTAACATTTCATTCGAATTCATTCGTTTTTCGATATATTCGTTTATTTTACATATTATTCTTTAAATCGAGTATTGTAAGTTTTCAGGGTTAAAGAGTTATTGACGTCAATATCACTAAAAACACGTAGAGAATATTGCTTCCATATCTTTTTAAAATCATTAACAAATCCTTCATATTTTTATTTATTCTTTCGCTTTTTGAATCAATTTTTTTTTTTTTTTTTTTTTTTTTCAAAAAAAATTTTTTTTTTTAATTAAGTAAATTTATGATGTTAATTCTTTGATTGAGAGGACGCGCGAATAGATAGGCAGTTTCCGCGCAATATCGCGAGCGAAATGCGCTGAAAAAGCCAACTAGACTCACGTCTCTCGTGACTCTTCCTTGAGATCATCAAGCCGATTTCCGAAAGGAACTCAAGAGCTTTTGGGCCGATTATCCCGCTCGTTTCGAAAGCCAGGGGGACGAAAAGGCAGGTGTTCTCCAATGAGGCATACTTTGTTATTTTTTTTGTTTCGGCATGTGCGGAGGCTGAGCCAGGGCGGGAGGCAGAGTCCATGAGAGATGACGAGGAAAACGAGTCGACACAGGTCACGTCCCAAACGAGAGCGAGTCCCCCCTTGAACGGGAATAGCGTGGACCCGTCGGGACGTTTTCCGTCGCCACGGTCTAAACCAACCGGCTCTAGGACCGAAGGGAATCCAGCGGCGTTGAGCGCGCGCTTGACAATATCATTCAAGGCGGCATGTCTGGGTATACGGCCGGTACTGAGGCGACAAGAGAGGGAGTGTAGCCCTCTCCTGTCAATGACCTTTCCGCATCTGCACTGATGTGGCAGGCAAATCTCTATGCCAAGCCGTAAACAGATTCCGATGCGGACAGATTCGTCGTCCAGCAACATTCCAGCAGAGGAAATCGGCAAAGCGTCAAGCCAATCGGCCGAGTGGGGTTGACAGGCACAATTGATGCTTGCCAACTAAAACTGGTCAGCACGTAGGCGGATATCTTCGAGTGTATGCAAACAATGTATATCATCCCAGTTCTTTTGAACTGAGGGGACGTCCGGGATTTTAAGCCCACGAGAAATCCACATGTTGACACCCGCCGCATATTCCAACAACTCGGGCTGTTCAGGGAAGGGGAAGAGAACAGAGTTGAAGGAAGTAGCAGAGGCAGACAACGAGGAAAGGTAACATGGAAGGATAAATCAACACAAGAACGAATGCCGATGCCCCCGTAACGAATAGGTAAATTAACCCGTCGCATGTCTGAAGGTTTGAATTTGATATTTACGAGGAGTTCAAGAGCTTCGGAGACCATGTTGTCGAGACGAAATAAGTGATTTTGTTCGAGAAAGCACGGCGATGAGCGCAAGAGATAAGTTAGCCTCGGTATGAAGAGATAGTTCTTTAGCAAAAAAAGGCCTAAATGGGATTCGAGTTGGAAATGCGGGAGATTAAAGTTTCCAATTCTTCGAGCCTGCCATATAAAGCCTTCTTAGTAGCCTTGCTATTGATTGGGGAACCCAGAATGATGAGGTCATCAAGCTGGGTGATGCCCAGGCCTTCAATATGGCGAGATAAGGTCGAAAAAATTAATTTGAATTCCGAAGGGCTCGCAGACAAGCATATCAGCTCGGATTTGGATCCATTCAAAGCGAGCCCAATAGACGCAAAACCAGAAATAATTTTTTCCATATCCTTCCTGACGGTCTCCAAAGCCCCGCCGAGAGTAACATCATCGAGGTACCAAATGTTTACCTCGGATTTGAATCAATATGAATTCCTCTTTTCGAACGCTTTTCAAACTAGAAATGTATTTATAGTATTTTTATAACAGAATAATAATTTTTTGTTGAGCTGACCTTATTGACTTGTAGTTGGCCTACTAATTATGCCAAAATCGACAGATGAAATCTTTTTAATAATAAAGAAATAGTAAAAATTATTTTATTAGTTGTATTAGCAAATTAGTAATATGAGAAATTAATAATTTGAAGTTAGTCTGTTAGTATTAAATTAACGTTTCTCAATTTCCCTATAATGTGATAAAGTAAAAAAACGTTTATTTGTTTTTTCCCCAATCTCAGATTCCCGAAATAGTCGAAACCGTCTCGTTTACCTTTAAAATTAAAATCATATACACAACTAGCTCCTTCGCTTAGGCATCTCTCATATATTTCAACAAATTCCGATAGTTTTAGTTGATTTAGTATTGCTTTTTCTGCCATATTAATACTGTCGTTTATGCATTTCAGTTGATTTATTGCTTCGGTACATTTTTGTTTATCCAGACAGTTAGCAAGTTGGCATGTAAAAAGGACTCCAATAATCACTATATTTCTCACTTTGGTGAACATTACCATATAACTTCATTTATCAGTTCGGTTTCTATTCCCTTATATATTGAGATAATTAATTAATTTTTATTAATTACGAAGATATTTTTGCTATTTTTATATTTTGTTTCTAAATTCAGTTTACTAGTGTCATATTTAATTAATTTTTATTCATCATTTAGGTCAATATATCTAATTTTATTTTATCATTCTAAATATATCAAATTTGACTGAGGACAATTTTTTTACTATATGACCTGAATAACTTTATTTTTGGCCTATAAATATAAACTTTACATATCAGGGGATATTAAAAATTTTTTTAATTGCTGATAAACAGTTTTTGTCAAATACCAAAAATCCCTAAATTCGAAATTATTTTGATATCTCTGCAACCTTAATAATGGATTATGAAAGAAATATCGCTTCGATCTGATCCAATATTTTTATTTCAAAACACAAATTTATTAATTCAGAGCTCTCCTTTGCAAATTTTCAAATAAAGCAGTGGATTGAATTGCAACTAGATGCAATATAATGCTAAATTTAGACTTTACCGGAATACATAATGAGATTCTGAAATGTTTCTGTATGAATTTATACCAGAGGTCTAAAATGAATAGCTCTAAATAACTTAAAACTTTTTATTTATAGAATATTATGTCTAACAATTTTGCGGGAGTACAAGTGAATATAAAATCTTCGCTGAGTTGGAAATTCAGTATAACATGACCAATATTTTCCATTTCAATAAAAAAACATGATATGGTTTGTTCAAGTGAAGATTACGTGATTAAAAATTTAAAATCTGTGGAAGTAAAAAACGCACAAAAATTATAGTCTTAAATGTGTAGAACTCGAATTAGAAATTTTTGGAAGTAAAAATAGAAAAAGATCGATCTAAAGGAGGGACATTACTTTATGTTATAATAGTAGCTGCAAAAAGTCGTAGCATTTCTGTTTTATCAGTTATAAATAAATATGGAATGATTTTCCATAAAATCCTTGTTAATAATTTTTAAGTGATATAATTTTTTTAATTCAAACAATAATAATTGCATGATATATTATTTTCAATGACGTTGACTTGTAGAACATGCTTGGTGGAATTTGATATTCCAGATCTTCAAAGAAGCCACTACAAATCCGAATGGCACAAGTACAACTTGTCTGCTAAATCTCTTGGAATATCCCCCATAACTCTCGAAGACTTTAATTTGAGGGTTAAACTAGACTATCTAAATGACTTAGAAAGATTCAATGTCTTTTGAAGAAAAGGAAATGGAGAATAATTTAATCAGCGAAACTCCCGAAGAAAGTAGTTTACAATTATTACTAGTCTTAGTTATTCTTAAATACGAGGAATACCAATATGATGTTAATAAATGCTGTTTTTGTGGATTTTTATCTCAAAATATAAAAGAAAATCTGGAACATATGTCTGTGACTCATAGCTTCTTTATTCCAGACGCTGCATATGTATGTAACATGAACGGACTCTTAAATCTAATTGGTTTGTAATAATTTATCAGTTCAGGTGAGACCATTGATTTTGACAACTGCTGTATTTGGTGTGGAAGAGTGTTTGGCTCAACGGCAGCAGTTCAGCTTCACATGCAAGTCAAACAGCACTGTAGGATGAGGTTTGAAGACGATACAGTCGAATTTTATATTGATTTCTACGACTATTCGTTTATATTTTACATCCTTTATAATTTTAGTACAAGTTATCCAGACCACGAGACACATTCAGGTGACGAGATTGGAGATATCGAGCCTATCAGAGTAAATGAGTATCTCCAACTCGTCCTTCCCAATGGTTATTAATTATTGCTTATTTTAGGAACCAAGCTAACTCATCGACTGCTTCGTCGTATTTTTAGGCAAAGAGAGGGGAGTGTAGTCAGAGCAAATACATTCAAGACAATGGAAAAAAATGTTAAGCCTGGTATTTAGATCTGACTGATGTTTATCAGCAGATGTACGTAGTAGAGTTCGTGCTATGAAACAAGCAACGCGTGTCAGACAGAAATTTTTTCAAAAATTAGGAGTTTCGGGGAATAATACCAACAGAATGTACTACCGCGATAAGAATTTGACATTTTAATTTTTTGAATTAAAACTTGATTTATTTATTTGTATCAGGCAGGATAGGCTTATTTTGTGGCGTGTGTGAATAAGCAAATTGGAAAAATAGAAAAATACCAAATCAGAAATTAATGATTAAATAACAGTAATAAGTGTGTATTTTGAATGTTCTGACTCTCCCAAAGTGGAAAAGGAACAAACATTAATGCTAAGAGTTAAATTATGATTGGCATACCTGTGTTCAACCCCGATGGTTAAACCAACAATTTTGACGGCGTTAACTGTCCAAAATACAGATCCACGAGGAACCCCATCGATGTATATACGATATCCTAAAAGCTTCATAAAATATTGAAACCTAGTAAAAATCGGGAAGGACACGGAATGTTATTTTCGTCAAAAACATTTGAAGGCATCCAACTTAGAATGACAACTTGAGAATCCACAATATATCTCAAATCATGAGGAGAAGTAGGGATCCCCGGAAATAGTAAATTTTCATTATCTAATCATGTCAAATAACAATAATACTTATTTGAAGAGAAGATGATACAAGAGAATCTTTAATTGGAAAAATTTTTAACTGTCCATATCCACAATCTGTCATTTTTGAAGACAAAATGCAATTTGCAAACCCAGCATCTGTACCGTTCTCTCCAGTAGTTACTTTATCTATCGATTCACGCCATTTCTTTAAACTTTCAATCTACAATAATATGAGCAGATAACCTCAGTCCAAAGTCTACGAATTGCCTGAGTCTGTAGATCAATCATTTGTTTATCTCCCATACCATTCGGATATTTTACAGTCACTTCTGACTTCAAAATCAATCCGCGTCTACGACCCAGTAAAGCCCGACAAGCAGATTGAATAATAATCGCCTGTTTTTCTGACATCATTTCTTTTTTTACATTGGTCTGGATCTTTGGAATTGGTTTTTTCACTTGTTTTCCATTTCGGGGAGTAGCACTGTTTATTGCACGAGGTTTCTCTGACGAGACATTTATAGAGGTTTGTTGAGAACGAATTTGGCGAGGTTTTTTAAAACAAGCCATTAAAGGGATTCCACTATGTTCAGAAATTCGTTTTTCGGTTGGCTTCGAAACGCTTTTGGATTGTTTTACGTCTGGAGATATGCCTTTATCTGGCATTTCAGAATTTTCTACAATTTCTCGTTCAATTTGGTATGGATCGAGGGATCTTATTGGACGATTTTCGCGGGCTTCAAAACTTGAAAAAGTTGATTTATTATCTTCCGACATATTTTTCTGACCATCCTGTGAAGTAATCGTGTTCACACTAGCTCGGTCGTCTTCCATATCTATCCAAATTAAAATAGTCCAAATTACATTCATTAAGCGAATTAAAATTAAATGACGAAGATATGTCATTTTCAACACTGCTTTCTAATACTAATACGTCAGCCTATTCCAATAAATGTTAAAAATACTTTATTGCCAGTTCTCTGAAGAGGAATACCACTAACTCTGCTCGTATCTTACATATAGAGTATAAATGTATTACCTGAATCATATTCACATTCGTCTGCTAACTTCTCTTGTCCACCAACATTGCATTTTATGTCGTCCCATGTAAAACTAAAAATGTGAATTTTTCGTTGGTTAAAATATATTAGTTTCTAAAAACTACTTTTGGCCGAATGTACATGGATTGCCTTCAATTTGTAGAACAGAAAGAGATTTCAAAAACAATAAATGAGAAAACTGAATTTAAATTAAATATTTATACATTGTTAACATCATCAATCTCATTATTGGCTAGTGATAAAGTTTTTATTGAGACCGGTAAGCGATCTTGAGCAGGGGCAAGAGAAAAAATTAAATTTCCACATAAATATAGTTCCTACAGCTAAGTACACTATTCTTGTACTTTAAGGTTGTCTAGAAGAACGAGGTTTGGGAGTGAATCCAGTGCGTTATCTGCCAGCTTTAAACATGATAGCTGTCTATTCGAATTGAGTTCTGTGACGTCCTAAAATGATTTAAAATACGTTTAACTTGAATGCTATTGTCAGACAAATCCAACCATTCAAGACTAGTGAGGTTGTTTAATCCTAAACTAATTAGAAAATTCATGATCACCAGAAATGGTTGTAATTGAGTTACTGGACAGGTTAAGGAACTTTAGTTGCCGTAGAAAACTTAAATTTTCAATAACTACGATTCTATTAAAAGCCAGCGATAACTTAAATAACTTATTTTATAAATTACCGATTCTAGATCCGAGTGCTTTTCATATCCTTCAATTTTGGATATATTTTTCCTTTCGTGTTTTAATTGTTTTTGCACATTAATTGACATGCTCGACTTATTACAACCACTATAGGGAAATATTGTTTGTTTCCATTGTAACTATATTTTAATTATTAAGATATATTTAAAATATTTTTTAAAATAATTTTAGAAGCGTCTTATCAAATATTTCAGATTTTCTCTTTTATGTATCAGCCGTATTCCAATAATAAATTTTCCATTCGGAATTGAACAAATTTTGTAACGAAATTATGACGCATAATGAAGCGTATTTAATTACAGTACCCTAGTTGTGTAATTAAAACTAAATGAAAACTTTTGGAAACAAAGTTCGGAAGATCATTACGCTCATCGAACCTGGGATTACTTCTCAACAATCTATGAAGAATGTGGAAGTCGAGAAATTACATAAATACGATTTTTTGGGAAGCGAATTGAAGTTAATCCACAAAGCAAATGTGAAAGTCGTACAACTGATTCTCAAATAAGACGGAATAGTATCTAAATTTTACAAACATCACCAAAACTCTTTAAAATTCGAGGATTTAACTCGTGCCTATGTCCAGAATATCTTGATTAAAAAGACATTAGAGAGCATGCAAACTCTCAGCTACGGTGGCGAATCACTCAACAAGTATTTAATTGATATTGGGTCAATCAATGAGTGACTGAATGAAGGAAGTAGCCACCACGAGACATCAATAGAACCTGTCAAAAAATCAATGATACTGTAAACGGCATCTTATAAAAAAAATCTATTTTTGCGATATTAATAACTGAAAAGTAAAGCAAGAAAATAACATACTATCAAGCTTTACAAATAATTAAAGATTTTTGAAATTAATTTGGAAATTTTAACGTTAATGGGGCTATTGGCTTAAATAAAATAAATAAGACCCTCAAGAAAGACGAAAAACATTGTTCTCTTCCCAGTTTGACTCTCTTCGCTCAGACTCCTCCCGTTCTGACTCTCACAAAAGTGATGCCCCTTCTCCCGTGGACAGTGAAACTTCCCCTGACAACGACTACTTTCGCCGCAGGGTAACTAGTAAATTAATGGATGGTGATGTCCGTGGAGCGGTCAGACTTGTTGCCTCTTCGAACCGACTGTTATCTCCCTCTCCATCGGTTTGTCTAATCTGAGGTCTAAACACCCTCCGCATCCCGTTAATTACCGCACACCACCTGCTATTGATTCGATTGCATTTCCACAACTACTAGTTTCTGCGGAACAAGTTGTGAAGGCACTCAAAAGTTTCTCCCCAAGCAGCAGTGGGGGCATCGATGGTTTGAAACCAGGACACATTAAAGATCTGATTTCTCCCCTAACTGCTGAGGCTGGTCGCCAACTATTGTCTTCTATTACGGATCTATGCAACCGCCTTATCGGGGGTGATTTACCTGACTTTGCACGGACGATTTTCTTTTCTGCTAATCTCACCGCCCTGGGGAAGAAAGATAATGGTGTTAGACCGATCGCCGTCGGCAATATTTTTCGCAGATTGGCCGGAAAGCTTGTCTGCCACGCAGTAGTCCCCGAGCTGGCCCAAAAATTTCTGCCCGCGCAATTGGGAGTTGGAATCAGCGGAGGTTGTGAGTCGGCCGCCCATGCTGTAAGGGAACTAATGGAGACTCCAGAAGAATTTATTTTGGTTAAACTGGACATCTCCAACGCATTTAATTCAGTCAGAAGAGATTTCCTGTTGGAGTCCTGCTATGCTCTTGCCCCCTCGGCTTATCGTCTGGTCCATCTATCTTACTCTCAACCAAGTCTCCTCTTGTTCGGTGATTCCGTTATCGTATCTTCGACCGGTGTACAACAGGGAGATCCTCTTGGTCCTCTGTTGTTTGCAATCTGCGTCAACTCCATTGCCCACTCTGTCCTTTCCCCTATAAACATCTGGTATCTTGATGACGCCACAATATGTGGACCACCATGCTCTGTCCTAGAGGACCTTCGCGTAATTATCCCTGCCCTTTCATCTATTGGTCTTGAGATAAACTCTGCCAAATCCGAAGTTATAAATCTCAATATCCCACACGGAATTTTTGTCGAAACTATGGCCGTTCTGGAAGATATTTTAAAAGGCGTGCGGATCACTGATAAAAAAAACCTCCTCATCCTTGGCTCCCCAATTGGTCGCGAGGCTTTGTCTCAAACTCTTATTGACAAGGCAGCTGTTCTGTCATGCATTATTCAAAGACTCTCTCTCATCGACGCTCATGTCGGGTTCTTTCTTCTCCGTAATTACTTTTCAACTCCGAAGCTCCTATATACATTAAGAAGCTCTCCGTGTTTTCACGAACAAAATCTCCTTTCCGTTATTGAAAATATTCTGAAGTCCGAGCAGAGTCGCTATGCAACGTACGTTTCGACCCTCTTGGTTGGATTCAATCCACCCTGCCTGTAAGCCGCGGTGGGATTGGACTCCGTTCTCCCGTGTCTATCGCTCTTCCTGCTTTCCTTTCGTCAACGGCATCATCCCGTGTCCTCACTGACATTGTTCTCAGAAACCTACCCGAACGAAAAATGTCAGTTGATCACGTGGCCGCTTTGGACCTGTGGGATTCATTGTACAACAAAAGACCCAGTGACCCGTGTATCCAAGCTCAATGGGATGCCATTTCTTGTGAAGCTCTTGACGTACATCTACGCAAAAATTTCGATCAGCACAGACTTGCATGTCTCCGCGCAGGCTGCTGCACAGGGAGTGGGGCCTGGCTGGATGCTCTCCCTGTCCCTTCCACCGGTAACCTACTAGACAAAGATTGCCTACGAATTGGTTTATCATTGCGTCTTGGATTGGAAATCTGCGAAATACACAAATGTCGTTGTGGTGCTGTCATTGACCGTTTTGGTCTACATCCCCTTTCCTGTCGTCGCAGTGCAGGGCGCGCACCACGCCATGCAGCACTTAACGACGTTATTCAGAGGGGGCTCACGGCCGCTGGATTCCATCAATCCTCGAACCCGTCGGGCTTGCGAGGGGAGACGGAAAAAGACCCGACGGCCTATCGACTTTCCCGTTTGAGTTCGGCAAGTCTCTGTTATGGGATGCGACGTGTTCAGACACACTTTCTCGGAGCTCAACCTTCCTTCTTCAGCTGTCGAGCCTGGCTCAGTCTCTCGCAAACCGAGAAGATGAAGATTGGAAAGTACAAGGAGCTCTCTGAACGGTATCTGTTCACTCCCATCGCCGTCGAGACTTCCGGCGTCATCGGCGAAAAGTCTCTTTCCTTTCTAAAAAAGCTTGGCCGCATGATCTCCCATAAACGGGGAGACCCACGCGAGTCCAAGTGGCTTTTCGAAAGGATTTCCTTGGCCATAGTACGTGGAAACTGTGTTTCCATTTACGAGGCCGGAAATTTGGTTAGTTAATAACTATCTGTTAATTACATATAACTTTAATTATTTGCTAAAAAAAAAAGACAAAAAACTATACATAATTTCCAGTCGGAAAATATTCTATTTCTATTTTCAATAATACAGGTGTGGCCAAACAACGCCAGATGCGGTCCTCAGTTGTATTTTATACGGTTTGCTAAACATTTTAGTTTAATTAACAAGTACTGTAAATCGCACTGGAACAGCATTTGCTTTTAATTGTTTTTGATTCTCCCAAATAGCAGCTTATTATCGAACTATCATAGGAACATAATGTAAAAAAAACTAATTAAGTTTCCACATAGGTTACTACTGTCTTTATCATGTTTATCCAGGATGCGTTCTATACTTCTAAGAGTCCTCATTTTTTAGCTTTTTTAATGCTTTGAAGGTCTATTGCGATAAGATAGTTTTGTTCGTGGACATCTTTGGAACACCGATTTTTTGTTTTTTAATAATTACATTCCTCAGTTAGCATAAGAATCTACGTCGAGTTTTAGTTTGTGTCTGAATAGGCCCTAACGAACTTCGGTAATGTCCACAGTGACGGCTATTGTTGCAAATATGATATATGGTGGATTTCTTGATTTTTTCGGCCAGTTGATGCCGATAAAAATCTTAACTGTCTTCAGTAAAGTACCCACCAAAGAAGAGCATTTCTCTCATTATTAATGTTCCCAGTCAACCGTGGCCTTTTTCATGGCTATTTTTGCGGCGTTTTTTTCACCTACTCTCTTGCCTAGATTTTTAGATAATTTCTTTATAGGTTGACTGTGTCAAGTACAAATATAGAAAAATCAGTCATTTCATATTTCTGCCACTAATTTGTCCTAGTCATAATTTTGGGTACTGAGATAAATTCTTTAATACAAAATAAAACAAAATTTTAACAAGTTAAAATTTTATAGGCATTTTGCCAAAAATGAATAACTTCCAACTGCCAGCAGGCCTCAATTAGATCAAAAGAAATATTTTGCAATTTAAGAAGACGGATCAGGGGCCGTCCATCCTTCTCAGCCAATTGTCCCACCAATGAACAATATATTCCTAATTTAAATATAAAGTCCAAAACCTAGCGCGAAATCTTCAAAATTATGTAATTTTGAGTTATTTTCATATGAAATAAGACCGGTTCCATCATCGACAGTTCCTCCACACTCACTGAACTATTTTTTATTATTACATAATACTTCAATAAGTATTCCCTGAACCCAGACTAACGAAAAGTTATAGTTTTTTGTACCGAATGTATATATCCAATTTGAATTTTTATCATTTTTTATACATTTTTGCAACTGGCAGCAAAAGAATTTAAGTGAAGGCTGAAGTGAAATCATTACCACATACGTAAGTATATTAAAATTAAAAAAATAACATTAATAAGAAATTTTTTGTAGAATAAAAAATTTAACATTTTTAAGAATTTTTGCACTTTGACGTGTAGGTTATTCACAGACTTAACACCCTTATAACATTGAAGGATTAAAAACAGTTAGAATAGCTTAATTATGTTTATCATATTAATAAATATAAATTTATCTATTAAACAAAACATTTAAATTGTTACGTTTCAGCCTTTTGTTGTGCTTATAATGGATTCTGTTGGTGTTCCATATTATGGTCCTGTGGATACGGAATTATTTCCTTATTTTGCTGCTACATTTCTAGTGATAGGAATTCTGTCATTAATAGTTTTCAAAGTGTTTGATTTAAATTATTATCCGTGCTATAGATCAAGCTCGATTTCCTCGAGAAGCCTTTTAAAGGAGATCACTTTGGCTGTTTTGGCTTCTTTTTCAATTGGGTTTGGGACCGTCTTTTTATTGCTATCAGTCGGGATTAATCTATGTTCTATATTATTTTATTTTTAGAAATTTGGGACTTGGTAATTTTCTTTCATTAATGACTTGTTTTAAGTTAATTAGTTTCTTTTTTAATAAAGGAATTTCACTTTGTTAAATGATTTATTCGTGTTTTAAAACTAAATTTTAAATCAAACTTATTAATGTAGGTTAAAAAAACTAATGTCATTAGGATTATTTTAAAATAACAAAACAGAAAATAAAAAAAATATTAATCATAGACAATATCATTCAACATATCAGCCAAATCAGGTGTGCCAAGCTCTCGAAGAATCAGAAAAAAACGACTATGTATATCCCTACGATAATTATCGCCCTCATCTACCTGTATTCATCCATTTTAATTGAATTGGCAAATATAACCAATTGATAACAATAATTACAAAATTGTGACAATACACACGAATCAAGATCCATCTTACATAAATCAGTGGCTAATTCCGAACACAGGCAAACAACACTACGACTAATCCTCACTTTTATAAGGGCAGGGAGGATGCAATAATTGAGCAATTTATCGACCCAGTTTCTCAAGATATCCGCAGACATGATCATCCGTAGATAACAAATATTTTTTAATAGTGTAACTGTATTCCACAAAGACTCAAAAAACAAACTTGCAGCTGGTGACTCGAGATCTTCCAGCTCACTTAAAAAATAATAAACCAAAAATAAACTTGGAGTGAAATGGGTGAGTCGAAACATGCTTTTCAAGAAAATCGTCGACTTTTTTCTTAATTGATTCAAAAAGTTTCTCTAATTCGACGGAATTAGTATCAACGCCAAATTGAGTAAGATTAGCCAATGATTCGCAGAGGTTCAAAGTCACGTTTTTATCTCCCAAATCCCATCCCTGGGTGATAGAATCTCCGATAAAATAATAAAAATACCACAAATCCTGGGTAAGACTGTTCTCTCTATCAACCAAGGCAAAATGATAGAATTATTCATATCCTCAGAGTATAGTTTCAGAGTTTCAATCCAAGGAATTTGATTCAAAGAAACATCACTAAGTGGAGACCATCCGACCATTTGGAGACCCACAAGAGGCTTTAACAATTTGCAAAGACAGAGTTCAATGTGTGCCTGATCATAGGTATCTCTATCAAGTTCTTTCCATCGTTGAAATGTACGGCAAATGGCATTTATTGAGTAATAATCCTCATCAGCATCGTGGAATATATCCTCTACTGTTTGTCTACAATATTAAAAGCATACAGACGTGATAGAATTGACTTTCCCTACTGCTTGTTCTATTGCGGGCATTTTGTCGTTAATGCAGTCAATAACAGTTGAAGAGTAGTCCCTCATTTGCTGATATAACAAATATTTTTCCTCCAAATGAGCCCTTCTTCCTTTTAAATAACGTTCCCTTTTTTCCGCCTCGGAAATGGTCTTTTCCAGGTCTTCTACCCCTCCAAAACTTCTTTCCTTTATAATTGTCAATCTCTCAGTAATCATCTTCTTTATATCATCCAATGATTTCCCCTCAGAAATGAATTTATCTTCACTTTCTTTATCGATTGTTCTAGGGACTCCTTTTCTCATTTGTTGTTCTTCCCATTCGTCGAGTTCATGATCGCTTTCTATTATTTCCACTTCCATTTCTTGTGACTTTAATTCAAAGCAATCCATAGAGTCAATGACAGGAAAATTTTGAGTTGGATTTTTTAGTTTTTTGTCATTTTTTACAATTTCAAAATTATTTTCTACCAAATATTTGAATGTATATGAACCTTCGTGATTAAAGCTTAGTGAGGTTATTGCAGGGGATTTAAATTCTTTAGTCTCTATTTGTGGTTCAGGGTCGTCATCAGGTTCGTAGACCACTGATTTGCGAATGTTTCTTTTTCTGTTAACCATTGATAGTTAAAGAAACCCACAACGAAACTTTGTTTTTGATTATAATTAAATATTGAATATCAAATTAGTTATTATTTATATATAATTTATTTTTTCAGTAATTAAAAGAAAATACTCCATCATGGGGTTAAACTTTTTAGCCTCAATGTCCATTTGATGCTGCCAGAATTTTACTTCTAAAATACTTTTTATCTTAGTCATATACAACCTGAAACTAATCAAATACAATTTAAAACTAAAATTCTAGAAGGACGGTTATCCACATACCTCCAGAGTCTTTTTTTGACTCTGAAATTCTCCACAAGGGTGAAATTCCTGGCCTTTTGGGACTGAATTTCATGAATGGAGCGATTGGCAACCATCAAATGAGATAATTTTAGAGTTCTTCTAAGAACAGTTGAACCCCAAGGACAGTTGAAATCCTTGCGGTATATCATTACCAACATGTTTCATGTCATCGCAAAGGAACCAAATGGACTTTGGACTGGTGCATTCATTCAAAAATTTTTGCAATGATGCTATTATTTCTTATTTTAAAACATATATAGTGTGTCGGTAATATTTATGCATTTAATATCGTTAAAAAATAATGTAGAGTTTGAAAAAAAGTTTTTCTTAATTTTTACAGACGAATCTTTCTTTGGATTTTCTAAACTGATACCTAAAAGAATTTAACTTTTATCTAGAATTGCATTTAAAATGTATTTTTATGGCGTCAAATAGTTCCAAAAGCAAGTTGATTTTATCTTGGAAAAACACTTGTTTTCAATGATGATTTCTTTCATATAAATTTTTTTATATGTTAAAAATATAAAAGCTGTATTTATAAATTCTAGATATGCTAACTTTATCTTATGAATAATGTCCACAAAACCGCGAATATTGTAACAAACTATATCGAAAAATTGGAAATTTTATATATCTAAGAACATTTTTTTCAATGTATTGATAATAAATTTATATGTAAATGTATGCTGTCGTTATTGTATTCACTAAATTCAACGTGTTAATAAGTATCAACATCAGAAACTTATTTTTAAGAAATCTCTAGGTACAAATTCCACAAATGCTACGTTCCATTAAATGAGATATTTTCCACGCTCTACAAACCCAATGAATTAAACTAACTCAGTAATCACTTAATTGAAGATTTTAAAATTTAATTCTCTTACATGTTGACATTAGTTCAGATATTGAAACATTCAAATAATTTTGGATCATGATATCTTATCTTAATTTAATCGCGTAATTTATTAATATATAACTAAAAATCCGATATTTGTCGATTCCTTTTCAAGTTATATAACATAGTAAAAATGAAGAAAAAAATTGAAAAATTTGTGTAAAACTTATTTCATCATATTTTTAGAAAAGGAACATTTTCACAGTTTTCATTTATTAAAAAAGGTAGAAAAATGAAGGAGTTGAATTTTAAGGAGATAGGAATTCACTTGAAAATGTTAAAGTATCATCCCCAGTGAACTGCGAGCATAAAATTCATGTCTCGTATAATGCCAACCGCAACGAATTTGCGGTGTGAATTAATAAAAGATATAATTAAGGGGATGCCAGAGCATTGGGCTCACATACTTCTAAATGGAGGAATTACCGAAGAGGACAAAGCTAAAAACCCCCAAGCAGTACTTGCTGCAATTAATTACCTCGACCGAAGATCATCCGATAATAGCTTTTCTATTTTTCTTGGAGGAGCTAAATTCATGTCATGTATTAAAACTAGACAACCTAGTAAAACTAATAATACTATTCTTTAGATCATGCAGAAATGGAGTATGACTCCTCAACTCCTGAAAAACGAATGTTTATTAAAAATAATTTTCAAATGGCCGATAAAGATTCAGGTTATACTCCGAGTGTTCCCGCCCGTCCAAGCGAAACGATGAATCATGTTTTGCAATTTTATTTTTTAATTATCATACAGTTGACTATTCCTGTTAATGATGTTTCTCAATTTAAATTCCGACAGATTAATCTTTGCGATGAAACGAAATTACAATTGGAGGCTATCTCTTCTCCGGGTAATGTCATGATTAAATATGAAATTGTAAAACAAATTGGAGAAGGGTTTAATTGATTTTTTTAAACATCTAGGGGAACCTCATGCGTTTTTATGGCGACTGATAAGCTTCTTGATTCACAAGTAGCAATCAAAAAAATTTCAATAACTCCAAATCAAGAAAGAAACAACTTTATTCTTTCAGAAATTAAAATTATGAGAGAAATGAGTCATCCAAACATTGTCAACTTTATAGACTGCTATTTCCTTGAAAAGGAACTTTGGGTATAAATATTAAAAAAATCTATTTCAAGGTTGTTATGGAATATTTGTCAGGAGGTTCACTCAATGTAATGGTTGAAATGTTGGAATTTGAGGAGTCGCAAATGGCCTACGTCGTTTATGAAGTACAATTAGTGTATCCTATTTTTTCAGGTGCTTAAGGCTTTAGATTTTCTACATTCTAAAAACATAATCCATCGAGATGTTAAAAGTGATAACGTCCTGCTGGGAATGGATGGATCCGTTAAATTAAGTAAATTTTTAATATCATTCAGGCGACTTTGGTTTTTGCGCAAAACTTTCGAATCCTAGCGATAAAAGAAATACTATGGTAGGAACTCCCTACTGGATGGCACCGGAAGTCATTAAAAGGTGCTTTTCGAACAAAATATTAAAAATAGACAAAATTATGACACAAAAGTTGATATATGGAGTCTCGGAATACTTTTAATAGAAATGATTGACGGCGAACCCCCATATATAAACGAGACATATGTGAAGGTTCATTAAGTGGCGAATTACTCATCAGGTTGCCTACCTTATTGCAAACAATGAAAGACCAACGATTGCTTCAACAGAAGAAAGGAGTTCATCCATTGAAAATTTTCTTTGTCAGTGTTTCAAATCTGAAGCTTTTGAGAGACCTAGTGCAAAAATGTTGTTAAAAGTTATTTCTGATTTTCATTTTTAAGCACGACTTTGTCAAAAAAGTCTGCAATAAATCTTATTTTATTCCGTTAATAAAGGCAACAATTGATCAAGAAATACCAACAAACATTTGAAATCATAAATTAATTTGTATTCATTTAAATTCGATATTTATTATTTAAAAAACATGTTATTTTTAAACCTTCGGTACTTAAAAAAATAACTCTTCGCTCGAGACCTGAGACATCTTTAATTGATAGTTCTTGGGCATGAATTAGACGCCCTCTAAAGTTTAGGCTGTGAGCCTACCGGATGGCACGTCTACGGACTGTTATCAATTCATTTACGTACTTTTGGATCTTATCACTTAATTACCAGGTATGTACATCTTAAGTGAGTCATGGGATTTTGCATCTTTTTGACCGTGAGATTCTCAAACAACGTCTGAGAGCATGTACACCTGAAACCGTCATTGACATGATTCGAAGGGCTTTAGAACGGTCTATATATTCGAGGGGTCTATATACAACATTGCACTCCCTATGTTCATGTATTTTTTATTGATTGGTTCAGCATTTCTAGTCACTACCCACAAGAATGATTTTCTCTGAAACTGTACTGATGCTCTGAAATAATTTTTTCAGAAATAAGTCACAACGAATCTCTAGTGCATCATTAGTTCTAAAATCTTGGAAAATATTGGATAAAAGCAAATTGGCTTATTCCCTTTGAGGAATCAAGGAGCTTCCTAAGATTACCAAATATGATAACCCCTGTCATTTTCAATTTCCTAAATATCGCATCTAGTTGCAAGTTGCCGTCAATGAGCAATCTTATGCCTTCGATCAGAATTAGAAGTGCTTTTTTATCGATCCAGCTCAACCGTCGGTACTTGATTAGAGATTGCTGGCAAAGTTTCTTTTTTAGATATTTTATCTTTATTACCCCTAGAGCTATCCGACTAGCAAAACTTATTAAGAAATAAAACAAGTTGACCATTCTTTAAATGCGGCAAAAAAATTAAAATTTTCATGTGATTACTTACAGCCTCTTGAGTTTTCTAAAATGGTTTTAAATGAATTACTGATTCTGCAGTCGTATTTTTCAAGTATCGAGAAGAAGCCCGCTTTTTTCATCAAATAAAGAAAAATCTAATCAAACTATTGACTTTTTCAAGATGAGAAAAACAGTGAAAATCATCTGTCAATTCATGTTTACTTAATGCTTGGATATGTCCCTAAAATCTAATAAATTCACAATGATGTCAAAATATATTTAACGAAAGTTTTTGTTTTGGAACAATTACAAACCTCTTGTAAAGGATGTCAATTTGTTTGTATCATATATTCGGGAAGAGATCTAAAAAAATAAATAATTTTATTTAAGAACACAAACATTCAAACCACTATAGGAACTTTTAACAGACATTAAAAAATTGAAGAATAAATAAGAAAATCAATTAAAAGTGGAAAAATTTTTAAGAAAATTGTATTAAATAGAAAAATTAGTTAATTGTCAATATTTTGGTAAAAAACCTATTAAATATCGGTGATTTTTTATATAAAACATTTTTAAATTATTTTGAATACATAATTCTGTTGGTAACAAAAAGAAAGAGGAAACTCTGTAAACCTCGTTTTTCAATATTAGAAGAATTTCAACAGAAATGGAAAAAAATGTCTATTAGTTGTCTGTAAACAATTTAATTAATTTTTCCGATAGGGATTTAATTTCATAATTTTATTTTGATCATATTATTAACATTACTCTGTCTAAAATAAACTAAAATAAAATTTCTAATAATATTTAAAGAGTTAAAAATGTTAATTCCAATAGCGCAGATTGTAAGAAAAAGAATTGTTTGGGGAAAATATTGTCTTTCCTTCATATTGTGCTGATCTTGGTTATTAACAGCAAAATTATAGACTCCTTTAATATCCTCTGTAGTGTGATTTAGAAAATTCCTGGGATCATAAATATTAGTCATGTTTGCTTGATAGGCAATGTTAGAAGGTTTCATGTCTTCATTCACATGATGTGCCTGAGAAAAAAAATCCATTCCTTGATTATAAGATTGATTGAATTGCATTCCCAATCCTAAATTTTGTTCAAGTTGGCTGTAAGGAGTGAAGAGTGCATTTGAAATTTGATTCGAGGGATTTTGATAGTATGAATTTGGTGGAATATAATAATTCTGCTGCATTCTTGTTTTTTTCAATTTGTACCGATGATTTTGAAACCAAATTTTTATTTGATTTGGCGTCAAATGCAACTGACTGGCTATTTGATCCCTTTCCGAAGGCGAAAGATATTGCTGAAGACTGAATCTTTTTTCAAGTTCATAAGTTTGGTTTTTTGTAAAGAGAACACGTTTCTTTTTCTTTTTTCTTGGACTTGTAGGAAAACTTTCAACGAGAGACGTATCACCACCGGGTCCTGTTGGATATGAATAGATATCATTATGTTGGAAGATTTCAAGTGAGTCTAAGTATAAATTGTGGATAAAAGCAGCTAATAAAGTGCGTACTTAAGAATATTATTACTTGTAGTTGAATGAATCTCATTGCGAGGCGAGACATGAGCGGACCTCTCCATATTTTCAAGATGAAATCTTGAGCGGTTTCAAGTTAAATAATTGACGAAAAACGATTATTACGAGAGTATTTAACGAACTCGATATACGAATAATAACACGCAAGAAATCCTATTTGCTAGTATATTGTTTCTATGTCAAGTAATTATCAAAAATTGATATACTCGAGGACCTGTCCAACATCCTAACGATCCCTTTTATTCATTGATTAAGTGTTATTAACTTGTTCTCAAGTTATTCTATTTGGATTTCTTCGTAAATTTAAGTAGTACGTCGTTTAGCCTGTCAATATTATTCTTTGCACACAAAAACTATCTGGTTGTTGAATTAAATGAACACCTGCAAGTAATTTAGTTTGAAACTTGATGTTAACTGAGAGGATGCGAATGTCATTTTAATTTTAGTAATAAAATTATTAAAACATCAAAAAATAAAATATTATAAATACAATTTATTTTAATTATCTAAAAATTAAAAACTCTTGAAAATTAATTTGACGCCAACTAAGTTAATTAACAAGATTTTATAAATGATTGAAATTTATCGTTAATCGGAATATATTCATAAAACTGTCAAATTGTATAGGAGACAAGATCATACACGAATAAAATACTTCAAATACTTATGTCAAATGACGGAACTTGTTGTACAGCCGGAATTTCAATTAATTTTTTGGGTTTTAAAAACTTGACTAGATAAACAAATTTAATTAGAAATTCAACAAAATCTTAATGAACGCTTTTGTTCAAAATGATTTAAATATTTATTTTTATTTAAATTTTAGAAATTCTTGCATACAAAGATTTTTGCCCAAGTCAGATATCCGCCGTATTCTTCCAATAACACTTATCGTAAAAAATCAGTAAAATTCGCTATATTTCCAGTAAAATTCTTTCAGAATCAAAAATTTTATGTAAAAAGAAGAATAAATGCTAAAAGGATTGACTGAGTAGGCATTAAATTAAATGAAAAATAAGAATTAATGTTAATAAATTGTTAATAGCTCTAATTTTTTTTATGAACTTGGTCAATTATTTTGAGGAACAAATCAGTTCGTTTAACAATTTCATCAATTCGTTTCTCTAAAGAATCGATTTGTTTCAGTAAAATTTCAAATTCTTTTTTGCCGACTATTTTACAACTTATTTCAGCTTCATCGTTTTCCATAGATTCCTTAAATACATAATTTATAATATATACATCTTCATCTGATTCATAACTTAATTTTTCTTCACTAGAAAAATAATAACAATAATACAGCTCAATGAAATGATGATGATCTAAATGTTTTAATTTTATTGGGGAAAATTTTCTTTTAATCTTTTTAAAAATATTTGCGGTTTTTTTCAAAATCTTGGAAATACACATAAATATCTCAACTTTAACAACAGTTGGAAGAAGGTTAAATTTATTTTTATTTTCTGAGCCTTCAAGTTTAATCTCCGAATACGTGTCGTTTAATATAGCCAGAAACATGTTCAAAAGAATGAAAAACACGAAAAAAACAAATCCCATAAAATATAACGGTCCTAAAACTCTGTTTACAATCTCGAGGTTGTAAAAATTAAAATCTCCTAGAATAATCCTGAATTGAGTAAAACTTTATGATGTTATAAAATAAATGTACAATGCATTTTCCAATGTACTAAAATCTTTAAGCTGTGTTCCAAATATGAAAAATCCAAGTTGGGCATAAGCAACAAAAATAATTATAAAGATAGTGGAAAACTGCCCGATTCCCACAATAGACCTCTTCAAAAGATGACTCAAATGTCTAAAAGAGTGCAAGTTTTTGAGATATTGAAACAACTTCAATTAACAAAACAATTACTTTAATCCACAAACAGAAAATGACTAATGCCAATATTTCATTAAAGTGATCTCCTATGACAGCTACTTTTTCAAAATTGAGATGCTGATTCTCATTCTGTTTCAACAAATTAAGCATCCATATGTTATAGAAAGACGAGTAGATTTCATATCCAATGAAGGAAAGGGACCCAGTGTAAATTATTAGGTCAATAATTCTCCAAGGATTTTTTAAATAATTAATCCTTTCGTGAAGTATCTTAAAATCATTTTTAAAATGTTACTTTAGTGGATTCATTAAATATCGTTAGTAACAAAACAATTGCATACCCCGAGATTAGAAACCACCATATTTTACTATTCGCACCACTAAACTTAGTTAAGTCTCCAATCTTGATGTTCCAAAAAGGGTATACACCTCCAGATGCAGGTATTTCGATTGAAAGTCAAAATTAAAACATTTAACAAAACCTTATGATTGCAAATTTATTCAGGTTGGGATTTAAAATAGCCATATCTATAAAAACTGCACGACTAGACTTGTCAATCCAAAGATCTTTTTTAAGATTTTTGATAATTTTTAATGATTCGTTCAAATTTTTTGACAGATCTTGAACGTATCCACCTCCTCCATATGTAGCAAAATAACCCCAGTGTGAGAAGCTTCCAGTTTGTAGACTATTGCTGTAATTTTGACAGTTTTTATCAGAATTAATTGTTATTAACATTTTTCGCGGACAAAAACTTTGAGTTTCTTCGTTATTTATACTATAAGGAGCATAACACTCTTTGATTAAATAGCGAAATTCGTCATATATTTTACAAGATCCGTTTTTAACTCTTATTTGACGAAGCCTGGGAATTCCTACCAATATATTGTTTTTCAAAATTAGGGAGGTTTTTTCATTTAGTGAAAACTGTTTCTTTGAATATAAATGATCGATAAAACTATTTTCCAAATACTTTAATTTATGTTGAATTACAAACTTCAAAAATATCTGATAACTTCTTTATAGATTTATAATTGAGGTTTGATTTCTCTCCCTTTCCATAAATAAAAATTGATTCTATAGTTCTGGAGAAGTAAAATGATTGAGTATTTGTTACATTAAAATAAACTTTAAAAGTAATGAACAATAATACTCATAAGAAGAATCAGAAAAAACAATTTGTAAGTAATCAATTCCCATACATTCAAAATTTTTTTAAATTTCTTAAATATTTTTTCTTTCATAAGCATTAAACTATACCTTTCATAAATTTCATTAATTTTACATAAATCTGTATACAGTGTTATAAACTAAACTAATTACAAATTGGGCCTTGGGTAAAACCTGGAGAAATTTAAATCGAATAATATAACAATTTAAATATGCAAAGATATTAAATTAATTATTTTATTTGGAAGTAAATGTACGTTAATTGAAGATAGAATAAAAATCATGGAAAAAAGGATTTCGATTTATGAGTCACGAAAATCATTTAGAAGAGACAATTTTTGTTTTGAACTCAACAGAAAGAGGTTTTACCGAAACCTGAATGCTGGAGAAGATAATAAATATACGTTGTCGGAAGGTGAATGTTTGTCATTTTGGGAGAAGATATGGAAAAAAGATGAGAATCATATTGCTACTGATGTTGTTGGAAAACGCATAACTGGCGTAGAACAATCCCCAGTTGACATCAAACCAGAATTTATCAAAAGTATTATTAACTACGCGCCAAACTGGAAGACTTCTGGATGCGATGGAGTATACTGCTTTTTTATTAAGAAGTTTGAATCCCTCCATAATTATTTATGTGATGAAATTTTGAAGATTATTAATGGAGATTACTGTCCTGGTCAGTGGTTTTACACTGGGGTTACATTTCTCATCCCAAAAAAAGCTTGTTGTGAATCACCTAATGACTTGCGTCCGATTACATGCATGCCTATACTATACAAACTTGTTACAAAATGTGTCAACACTAAACTTACAGACTACATTGAAGCTTTTGGTCTTGTTTCGGATAACCAACTGGGAGCTAGAAGACATTGCCAGGGTGCAAAAGAACAGGCTTTAATAAACCAGTGCATTAACAATCACTATGGAAATAACTTATTTGCGACATGGATTGATATAAACAAAGCATTTGATTCTGTTAACCATGAATTTTTATCGCTGGTATTGGATTATTCTGGACTCCCTGAGTGGATTGTGAAGTTTATTAAAAGTTTGATAAGTAAATGGAAAGTGATTCTGAATCTCAATGTAAATAGAATTGGAACAGTGAAATTAGAAAGAGGAATTCTTCAAGGAGATTCACTATCTCCCCAACTTTTTACGCTGGCAATGGATCCGTTGAGCAGGATACTAAATCACAAGTTTCCTAAAATCTATATTGACCATAATGACCCGTCTCAAATAACATACTCAACTAATCATCTGCTATTTATTGATGATTTGAAAATACTTGCTGAGAAAGAAGATACGATCTTGAGGATGATGGAAAGTATTGATGAATACTTCAGTGTTGTTGGTCTCAGGAGGAATTCTGAGAAATCTGCAATTAATTTGAATTATGTTAAAGAAACTAGAAGTCTTGACAGATATGATGGATATCGATATCTGGGAGTTCTGGAGGATAAAGGAAGCAATGTATTGAAGCATGAAGTTATGAAAAAAATTGCAGAAAATGTAAAGAAGAGAATTGAAAGTTTAGTGAACACGAAGCTAAATGCAGTGAATCTATTCAAGACGATTAATGAATATTCTCTATCACTTTACAATTACTATATTGGACTAATAAGACATTGAGCCACACGAGTTTCAAGCCATTGATACCGAAGTTCGAAGGATTCTATCTAAATTACATGTTCATCTGAAACCTGCAAATAAAGAAAGATTATATATATAAGCAGATCTAACTTTGGAAGAGGACTTAATTCAATTGTCCATAAAAGTGAATGCATGTTATATCAATTTTTGACTGATCTTGAAAGAAAGTCTGCAATGTGTCTCAGAAAGGCTGGAATCTTGCGGGTCTTGAAAATAAATAAAACACATATGGCCACCATCGCAAGATTTCTTACCTTCAAATACAATATTGAAGATCCTTCAGAATTGAATATAAACATAATTAAGGAGAATCAACAAAAGAGTCTAATGAAGATTATTAAATCGAAGATGTTGCATTCCGTACTTTTCAAATGTTGTGAGGATCAGAATGTTGACATCAATATGTCTACGGAATGGCTAGTGAATGGAAACAACAGTCCGAGATCAGAAGCAATGTATTGTATTATTCAAGATCGAAATATATTTTTCAACGATAACGGAGGAATGTGCAATCATTGTAATCAAGCTAAAAAATCTGTTGATCACATGGCTACAAGATGTAGCAGAATGCTGAACAGTGATTATACCAGAAGACATAATGAAGTTATAAGATGCATCCATTTGCATCTCTGCCGCCAATATGGAATCAGGAAAACCAAAAGGTTAAAGTCACACACAGTCCAGTCAGTTAGCTCAAATCATAAAGTGGAGATAAGAGTGGACACCACCTTGCAGTCAGATGTTCATGTAAAAAACAATAGACCAGATATCTTTGTCCTTGATAAAACGAAATCACTCTAATTGAAGTCGGAATTACTTCCCACGCCATGTTAAAGCAAGTGGAAGTAGAAAAACTGCATAAATATGATCTTCTTGCTGGAGAATTATCTCAAATCCACGGTGCGAAGGTAACGATAATCCCCATTGTCCTCATATGGGACGGGATAGTTTCTAAATTCTATAAGTCTTATATGGAACTAGCTCGGCAGCTCGCTTCGCTCACCGCGACCTAGCTCCTGCGGAGGGCCTGTTTCATCAAACAACTATAAGTTTATGTAGATGTATAAAACTACCTGGTTTAATGTAACCCTATTCTATCGCCTGTTGATAAACGATGTTTGTCGTCCGTCCTTCCTTGGCATATATGAATAAATTTTCTCTTCTGCCTACCTCGAGCATCCCACATACAGCTGTCCATGTGAAAAGCACTCACTCTTTAAAAATAACCCAACTACCTTTAATGACTGTCCCTGGCCTTGTTTATTGTCATTGCAAACTTTTTTTTTCATTTTTTGTGGTCTATTTTTTTATATTTAATTTTTTCATTTTTCCTTGTAATTTCCTTTTTTTTCTTTTTTATTTTTTTGTTTTTTACTGGCGGAAATGGGGCAGGGGGAGATGCGGCAGGCAAGAAAGCGACACACAAAAAAGATTTAATTAATTACCTTATTAAGCTGACCGTTTTTTCTTCAGCTTCGTTTTTCCTCCTTCGGTTATCTATTTAAAAAATTATTTTTGAATAATAAAAAAGTTTAGGAAAAGAGGCATACCGAAAATAAATTCTATCTTTACGAAAAACTCAAGTAAATAGTTAATATTTTTACGCAAATTCTTCTGATTGCGCTGTCAATTGGTGGTAAATTGTGTTAATGGTTGTGCTAATGTGGTTTCAACTATCAAAGTAGGGTCAAACTACTAAGTAAAGTCAACAAACTAATAAATGTTTTTCAAAATCACTATCAAAGTGTTTTTCAAAATCTGTTAATTGCACACTCTATTCAAGGTAGTGCGTCAATTGGTGGTAAATTGTGTTAATGATTGTGCTAATGTGGTTTCAACTATCAAAGTGGTTTTTCAAAATCTGTTAATTGCACACTCTATTCAAAGTCGTGCAATCTGTGATTGCACATTCTGTCAAAGTCAAATATGATAATAGCTTTAATTTTGATTCATGGTCGATAATGATATATGCATTTAATTTTAAAGAGAAAAACATAGGATGAATTGAATTTCTTTATCGCGAATAATTGGGAGTTCATCATTGTTAATATTCTCGCTGTCGTTTTCATCAAGGATATTCTTAATACGTGAGATTTTTGCCTTGAAGGTTTTAATGGACCTCATCATGAATGTCGAGGACATTCGCGTTGTTCATTTTAATCAAAATGCAGAAAATAATTTTTTGATTTTTTGGGGGAAGGTTTTAAGGACTTCATCATGTAAGTCGAGGACATTGTAGTTGTTCATTTTAACCAAAATGCAGAAAATTTTTTTTTAATTTTTTTTGGGGGGGAAGATTTTAAGTTCATCATGTAAGTCGAGGACATTGTAGTTGTTCATTTTAACCAAAATGCAGAAAATTTTTTTTTAATTTTTTTTGGGGGGGAAGATTTTAAGGACCTCATCATGTAAGTCGAGGACATCGTATTGCCAATTTGAAGTTGGTGTGCACACACAGACAGACAGACAGACACACACCATACCATTTTATTATTAAGAAGACTGAAGTTGGATGCTTCCACTAGATCTTATATACAATCGCTGACGATTAAGAAGACATTGGAGGCCATGCTTGTTGAACATAAACATGGAGTGAAAATTGAAAAACATGAGGAACAAGTTTCGAGGGCCACCAACCACCTCCTAAAATTGGCTAGAGAAACAACAGATCCACCAGATGTGCCGTAAGATGTGTCTCATGTGTCATATGAAGTGTTAGAGGAGAAGAATACGCAGATCCAGTGCAACGGTCCAAAAAGAAGGAGAATTATATAGATTAGTTAGTTATTAGTAACTAAAGGTTGGAAGTAAATTTAGCATCACGCTGAACGTTTTTCTCTTCTTGTTTAAGACACTGAAGAATTTAGTTTTCTTTTTACTAAAAATGAAAACTTTCTAATCTATATATTAAAGTAATAGACACAATTAGGTGGTTGCAGCAGTAATATTTGATTTTGATTATTTTTCTGTAAAAAAGTTACTTTTGATCACCGGATAATGATTGAAAATACAAATTGAAGTTAAATTTTAAACGTGCTGACATTTGCAACACTATGAAAATATTAAGGAAAAAATATAAATTTTTTTCAAAAACTTTTATCTGATTTTAATGATACAGCGCATTTCAGTAAACAAGCTGCCAACGCAAAAAAATCTGAAATCGTGAACATCGGCCTTCAACATAGTTTATTCTCTGCAACCTTTTCTTTTTGCTGCAATATTCTTCCAGACGTTCGTATCACCGAAAACTTCAATCTATCAATTTTTGGGGCTCCCATGGGTCCTTCCGCCCTTGAAGCTTTATTTTTTGAAAAAATTTCGAATCTCGCTAAAATAATCGAGAGGCTTGAAAACATCGAGCCTCACGTCGCATTTTTCCTCCTGCGAAATCACTTTTCTGCCCCCAAGGACCCTTTATATGCTAAGATGTGCACCCTGTATCCACAGAAGCGACCTCCTATTTGATTTCGATTACATCCTTAAGCTTGGTATGAGCTCTCTATGCAATCTTGCTTTCGACGATTCTGGCTAATCTCAGGCGACCTTACCTGTGCGCTGGGGTGGCCTTGGTCTGAGATCCTGTTCCGATTTGGCTCTTCCAGCTTATCTGTCCTCTCATTCTGCCTCCCGCCCTCTCTCAGACATCGTTCTTTAAAACTTTCCCGAACGGAAAGTGTCTGCAGATTTCGTCGCGGTAGGTCTCTTATGGAAGGCCCGATTTGACTCGAGGCGGCCTGAGTCCAAGGATAACCAGCGCCAGTAGGACGAGATTGTATGTCGGTCTTTGTACAAAGAACTCACTCCAAAACTTAACCAACACAGGCTCGCCTACCTTCGTGCAGGCTGTCACCCAAGCAGCAGTGCTTTGATTGATGCCTTCCCCCCTTCAATTGGGAACCTCCTGGACTTCGAGTGCCTAAGAATCGCCATCTCCTTACGTGTCGGGCTCAAAATCTGTCAGGCCCACAAATGTCGCTGTGGCGGATCTGTGGACGAGTTCGGGTTACATCCCCTCTCCTGCCTCTGTAGTGGAGGCCGTGCGCCTCGCCACAGTGAACTGAATGACATTGTGAAGAGTTCCCTCGAAGCCGCCGGGGTGCCGTCCGTCCTCGAACCGGTCGGTTTGGACAGAGGTGACGGCAAACGCCCTGACGGCTTAACTACATTCCCCTTTGAGCAGGGAAGATCCCTTATATGAGATTCTACCTGCTGTGACACATTCTCCAACGGGAACCTAGCCGGGTCTGCCGTCGACCCAGACTTTGCTTCCAATCTGGGAAGGCGCCCTAACCTGCGTAGTCTTAAACAATCCTTCTCCCTTTTCTAACTGTTTTTTAATAATTTATGTAAAGAAAAAAAAGTAAACAAGCTTTACTGATCTTAATAATTCATAATTTAGCAAGAACAGCTGCACCGCGTAGGATTTCTCAAATTAAGAAAGAAATTTAAATTAAATGGAAATCAAATTAAATGAAACCAAAACCATGCTGTGGTCAATGATCACGTGGTCAATTTATGTATTAATTGTGGTCAATTTATGTAATATTTTTAACACATTAAAAATGTTCTATTTGAACTTTTATTAATTTAGTTAAAATTAAATTCAGAGTAAATTTGAATTATCGAAAAAGAATTATAAATTATCAGATGTATCCGTTTGATTAATTTTGAGTTGACTAAACGATTGAGGTTTTCCTTCTTGGTAAAATTTCATGAAATCGAGTTGTGGATATTTATTTTTGATGATATATTTGGTTAGGAGAGATGTAGAAATAGTAACAATCATTCCAAGAAGCATGCTAACAGTTTTAAAGGGGAACGCAGGGTAGATGTGGTTGGAACTAAAGAAATGTACTATGTCAGTATCACAAGCGAGCCTGAAAAGTAGTGTAAAAAAGTATCCACATAGGACTCCATATGAATTGACGAAGTCCGTATAAACAATGAGAATTAGTTGAGGGAAGAGTAGAATAAAAATAAAATCTGAACAAAGACCAAAAAGAGTGTAGACTGATGAAGTGAAGAGAGCCAAAGTAGCAATGATTGTGACGACTAATATTGTGCTTATTATTTGAACAATTCGACGCTCTTTTTTAGAAGGCTGAAGGGAGAATTTATATTTAATACCTGTGGGCGAATGACACCAGTATATATATTTTGTGTGATGAGTGAAGCAGCAGCCAGTATAGAAGAAGAGATGGAGGAAATTGTCGATGCAACAATAGCTCCAATTCCTATAAATTTGACTGCTGGAGGTGTGAGATATGCAATAGACAGAGGAAGGATGTCAGTTTCATGCATAAGTTTGAGATGAGGCAGTTTTTTGCTTGCATTAAATGTAATATTTAGGGACTCCCAGTCTATTTATAGTCAAACATACTAATACCAGTTTGCCTAGCCGCGATTCCTATAAAAACGACAGGTATCGACAACAAAACGCAAGCAAATCCTGATATAGAGGAGATATAGCTCGCAACCTTAGGAGATTTGCTCGAAAGTACTTTTTGAAACAAGGCCTAAGTTTCAAACCTAACTTAACGACCTGCCAGGGTAATCCACCAAATATGTAAGTAATGTATAAGTCTACAAACTTAATTGTATCCTCTTTTTTAACAAATCCAATGTAGTCGATCTGGTCAATTTGTGCTGCAGGAAATTTGTACGCGTTGTTGACAGTGAATGGAGCAACGATAATCTAATAAAATATGATTTTACCCAATCGTTCTATAATTGAATATGTATTTACCAGTCCAATTGTTATAATTATTAACTGCATTGACACTGTATACGAAACGGCATAGATTCCTCCAGTAATAGTATAAACGACTGTAGAAATAGCAGAAACTGCCACGCAAATTTCCTGGTTCATTCCAGTTATTATTTTCACCGAAGAAGCTAAAAATTCAAACATAGAAATTATTTACCTAAAACTAGAAGCACAGAAGAACTCCAAAATATTTCTCCTACTAACGCCGGTAAGGTTAAGAGGGCACTAATTGCGTTTCCATAAATAATTTGAAATGGATCCATCATCGTTATAAATTTTAATTTCCGAAATTTCTTTGCAAAAAACAATCCCGCTATGTGCAAATAATATTGCCATATTTAAAACCTATAACAAGACTTGATGTGTAACCGACGGGTGCTTGAACCCAAATGAGTCCGGCATTTTTACTAAAAATTTGTTCTGCAGTTCCACTAAGGTAACCTCCGCCCACCCAGGTTGCTAATAATATTAGGATATGAGTAACCAGTCATAGTAAAAATTCCAACTATCAAGCCAATATCTCTTTTGCCAACCATATGACATTCTGCTGATGCACTGCTTTTTACATTTTTACTAAAGGAAACGAATATTCCATATCCAGATATTATGGTAATAAAAAAGATGGTTGCTGTAATTCCTAATAAATCCATTTATTTTATTATCTCAAAGCCGCAAATATGTGAAATGCCTGATAATAAAATGTATTTATTTATTGGTAAAAATTGGTTAACTCCTAAAGACTATATTTTAGAAATACAATTTAATTTAACCAATAATGTATTTTGACTACAATTATTTTTAAAAGAAGTCATATGAGATCGGATAAGTTAAATTTTTTAAACGCGATTAAAACTGAAACTTTTTATACTTCTTTTCAATTGGATATTTTTTATTTATATTTCTGACATTTTTAGATTTTTAAGATTCATTAATTAATCAGTTAGATCCCGATACAATCTTCACATCAGCAATTTTTTCTGAAATTCTAAAGATGCTCAGTATGAGTTCGTTTCAAAATCAATTGAATTAATTGACTAATCTTTAATATATCGCTCGTTTAGAATCTTAGAAACAATGGGAAACAAACTAATTGGCTTTATTTCTCTGCCACCTTTCACTTCATGATTATCAGCCCCTAACTGCAAAGTTTGTTAAAAAATATAACTTTGAGCTCCGATCAGAATTTCTCATAAATCGACTAGTATCTTCATTTTTTGATTAATCATTATTTTTATACTAAACTTTAACTCTGAATTGAAATTGATTTTATGACTTATGTTGCCCTAGTTATGATTCATTTCCTTATTTAAGTTAGTTAATGCAAGTTCGCGTTATCAATAAACAGTGTTTATGGTTTCACTTGTGGCATGTTCTCGTATTGTCGGCATTCCGACGATAGTTACAGTAGGTGGTATTTTCTGTAGACGGCATCGTATCTTCCCACGAATTTTGTCTTTTGAAAACAGCACAGATCCACTCCATAACGATCTAGATTCTCGCATAGGGTGTTCCGTTTCAAATTTGCTGATAGTCCTTAACTTTAAATGAGGTGATAGTAGATGGCTCTGATCGAATAGAACGATAAAATTTTTGAGACACAACTAAAAGAGACACGTCACCTTTATTCTTTAACTTAGGTAAAAACCAGATTTAAACAAAGTTTAGCCAATTTTTATCGTATCAATATGTCAATTAATTCTGCTAAATAAAAGTATTTTTATATGGAGAGCGCGTTTTTGTTTATAGCCTTGAAAATAGTAACTGTACAATTTTATTATGATCTAAGTTTCCGATCCTTTGATTCACTTAATTAAAGAATATTTCATTTATTTTCAAATAGTTACATCCTTTGAAAACCTTCAATTTTATAGTTTCTATAATAGCAGAGGCGAAATATCAAATTTTGCAAAGTTTTTTTTCTTAACGAGCGCCATTAAAATGCAAATTAACATCCTCAATAATTTAAAATCTCTAATTACCATGAGGTTGACTAAACCTTGTAGTTAGGTAGGGGTGATCTACATTACGATTTCTTAAAGAAATAAAAAGAAAATGATTAGTCAAAACGATAAGATTTTAAATATGGAATTTATGATATCTTTTTGATACAAATTTAGAACAAAAAGAGAAGGAGCAAGACTGTTTTCTTGGAGGATTCTTTTCTCAATAAGAGCCAGCGTTTTAATTTTTCTATCTGCTATGATAGAAAATTCTTTTAAACAAATGACTTGTCATATAAATTTCAGTAACTTTTATATATCTGGATGTATGTTAATTGTAGTCAATCTAGACTAAATAAAGTAACTGATGAATCTAATGGAAATGCTGGCATGCTATTTAGAGAAAACAAGTGAGCTCATCTTGATGAGGTTAAAATTTACAGCTGGTCGCTTTGACAAAAGTTAGACATAAAACAAAATTATAAATTTAAATGAAAAATAACAGAAAGTCGGGTAAACTAATTAAAGATATGACGGTCTTATTCACAAATAGCTCCAGATAAATGGGATTCGTTGAAGATAAGAATGTGATAGTATATTTTCAAAGCAGGGCCCAATTTTATATTAAGAATATCTGTCAAGTCACTCTGTTGCATCAAAAGAAACGCCTTGCCATTAATTTTCTGAAACAATTAAGATCAATTTTACATTGTATCTAAAAAGACTGGCAACTACGTGTCCACATCGATTAATATGACTAATAAAGTCAGCAACATCAGCACAGCTCCAGCGTTGCACTTCACTCTTCTTTGGAAGATGATGTGGTTTTAGAATATTAACTGCCTCTCTCAGACGAGAGAACTTTGGGGGGTCAAATAAATCCTCCAACTGATAATTATTTCCAAAGCTTCGCATTTCGTCTCACTTATGAAGAATATAATATACTTGATTCATTAGACGACTTAAATTCATCTGTTCCATTACGACTACGCCAGTGATGTGGTCGTTTCCTAGGTCGAATCACTTCGGTAGATGAACGGGAAACATCAGTGCTTGTCTCGAGGACATTCGCAACAAAAGAACGATTTCTTTTAACAGATCCGATACTTTTATCAACGTCTTGACATTGCTGAGGTTCATCCTTGACCAACCTCGTTCTCAATTGAACGGGTTTATGATTTTTATAAGGACAGTGAGCCAATCTAGACAAATTAGAAAAAAGAAAACATTTCGTGTGTAGCGTCAGGTTGTCCATTGATATGGCCTATTCCTCGGCAAATAGTAGTCGAACAAGAAATGTTTTTGTTTTTAGATGGCGGAAAACAAATGGTAATTTCTAGCCCATATTTAGAGCAATGCCCCGGTGGATAGACTAATGGACTGTCGTCATCCAACCAGTAATCGTATGGTTTAGGCCATCCAAACAAATGTATCTTGATTCGGTGTCCTTTCACCAAAGCAATGGTCGCCTGACGAATTATTTCATGATTGTAGTTGTCCACTGTTTCTATTCTCAACCCCTGAAAATATCCCACAGGATTTCTCTAAAAATACTCAAAATTACTACAAACGGGATGAAATAAATTTTTTGGGGCAATGTTCATTCCACATAAATATTTATCTTTTGAAAATTTTCCAGAAACATCTGAATATTTACCAAAATAAAGAACCATCAGGAACTTCCAAATCATCATCAAAGTCGTCGAGAGGCTTTATAAAAGGAGAATCAACTTTCGCCCAAAAACCACAAAAATTCTTCATTCCATCAAATTTTAAAAGTAGAAAATCTCCCAATATATCAGTCACTGTAGCTATTCTATTAACAAAGTATGCTGGAAGTTGATCAGACTCAATTGCCACCAATTTCATTCCAATTTGAAATAAGCAACAACATTTCTAATCAAATATAAACATGAAAATACGTCATAACTCTCCACTTTAAATAACTCAGCAGGAGCAGCAAATCTCTTATCATTTTCAAGATAAGAAGACCATTCAAACTCAGAATATCCTAATATATTTTATATTATAATAAAACCCATTGGAGGCTCGAGGATTTTTCCATTTTTTGAGCACCAACCTACCGGAAACATGAATAAGGAATCAATTTCAAGCCAAAAGTCATAGCAGGAATTATATCCATCAAAATTTAGTCTTATTCTCGTTCCTGCCACGACCGCCACATTCACGACGCAGTACAAATTTGGATTAAAAGGGTCGACCGCCTCCAAAGACATTCCTTTGGAAAACCCATTTTCCAATTTAAGATCCAACGAAATAAAAAATAAAAAAATACTATATTTTCGAATGTAAAAGTTGGATGATCTTGATTATTTTCTGGATTAAAGTCCTTCCCTGCTTTATTTTAAAATCAAAATGTGATTACTTTTTAAAAAATTAGATAAATCCGTTCTTTTTACTTTGCATTTCTTATCTAACAAAGATCTAGGTCTTCCCGGACGTTGTCTTCGTGTTGGAGCACTTGGTGTATCTACGCTGCATTCTTTCGGTGATGCGACAAAGCCGGAATTTTCAGTTGTTAAGGATTCCTCAATTTTTGAAGAAATCTGAAATGGAGATAGATCTTCGTGTGTTTGGACAGAATGAATGTCAGATTCTTCACGAAAATTAAACTCCATGTCGTTGTGATGGTTCGAATAATTAACAGATTCGAACTGTTAATAAGTAAGTAAAATTAAACTATTTCCAACTCATCTTCGTTCATGTTTTCATCCATGTTAATTGACAATAATAATCTCCCTATTAATAAATTTAAAATTAAAGTATATGAAAATGCATTAAATTATTTACAAACAACACGAACGAATATTTATTAATTAAAATACATATATAATATTATTAAAAAATACATATATTTAAAAATCAAAAAAATTATTAAATATTTAAAGTTATTCTCAATCAATTAAAATGACAGATCCCTTAATAAATATTAAACATTATACACCCCTCGACATTAAAATCCGGACAGTTAATAAATCGTCATTTTTATTATCAAATTTAGAAAAAAAACCTTTGAGCATAATATTTTTTTCTATATTTTTATATTAAAAAAAATATATTTACAAAAGTTTTATAAAACGATATTTAAAAGCATAAAACGTGTTTTCAGTGGCGTAAAATTCCGGACACTTTTGCTATTATAGTTAAAAGAGCTAATTTTTTTAATATTTTAGAACAAATTAATGGATTCTTTTTGTAAAGGACAAATTATTTCTTATTACCAGCAAAATTTTTCTTATAGGAGAATTTCTGATATCCTCGGAGTTCCGAAATCGACCGTTTTCGATGTTATTCGAAAATACATAAACTCAGGAACCATTTATAGAAAAAGTGGGTCTGGAAGACCAACATTACTCAATACAAACGAAATCAAAATATTAGTGGAACTTTCTGAAGCCAATAGTGAAAAATCTGCTAAAGACCTCGCTCTAGAAATGAAAACCATCACTCAAAAAGTAATTTCCCCGCGAACAATTACCCGCAATTTGAATAAGAACGGTTTATTTGGAAGAGTAGCAAAGAAAAAACCATTGTTGAGTAAAAAAAACATACTCAAAAGATATGAAATATCGAAAATATTCGTTGGTATGTGTGATGAAGGATGGAGATCAGTCATTTTTTCAGACGAGTGTACTTTTGAAGTTTATTATGCACGTAAAAGAAAAAATTATATACCGAAAAAGGGGAAATGAATTCAAAAATTCAAATTATCAGCCAACTGTTAAGTGTGGTGGTGGCAAAATTATGGTCTGGGGATGCTTTTCATATTTTGGAATGGGTTCGTTATGTTTCATTGATGAAAAAATAAACTCAGGACAATATATAAACATTCTTGCTAACAATCTGGAAAAATCAGCCATTAAAATGGGATTAAACAGCTTCATATTCCAGCAAGATAATGCCCCATGTCATACTTCGAAAGCAACAAAGGAGTATTTTTCTGCAAACAAAATTAATTTACTCGATTGGCCGGCTCAATCCCCCGATATGAATCCCATTGAACATATTGGTCAAAATTAAATATGAATTATCGAGGGATGATACAGAAAATCGACCAAAAATAAACATCAACAAAAGGAGAAAATATTAGAAATTTGGAATAAAGTTCCAATTGATTTTATTCGAAAATTAATAAATTCGATGAAAACTCGGAGTTTAGAGTTATATAAATCAAGAGGAAAGCATATTCCTTATTGATATTTTATTTTTTGAAATTTGTCCGGAATTTTTTGTCTTAAAAAAATCGGTTTTTGCTTTATTCTCAATATTTTAAAAAGATTTATAAATAAATATTATAAAATTAAAAAAATAGATGATATTAGCATGCTTAAGTTTTTAATTTAATAAAATTGCTAATAAAAATGACGATTTATTAACTGTCCGGATTTTAATGTCGAGGGGTGTACACTCTTATTAAAAAATGGTTTTGTGTCTTTAAATTTTGTCAAATATAGCTCAATTAATTTTTTAAATAAACTAATTCATGTTTAATCGAAAAGTTTTTTTAAATAATTAATAAACCGAATAAAAAGAAGTTAATTAATGTCAACGCTGTTTACGTGTTCGTGAATAATTGACTTTTATCTATCCGACTAAGTCATTGGTGACTATCAATCTCTGAAGCGTGAATAATTTATATTTCAATTTAATTTTTTTGTTAAATATATTTTTAAATGATCCTATTTTATGAAAAGTCGAAAAATCAAGATAAATTAATTATTAAATTATTTAAAATAATTAAACAACATAATAAATTTATTTAAAAATCACCCTTGACAACAAGTTTCATTTTCATAGTTTTTTCTAAATAGCGAAGAAGTATGTACTTTATTTTGAGACACGGAGGTTATTTTAATTGGGATTTTAGCTATTAGATAATCAATCCGATTTCTTTAATCCAAACTGTCGATTAGATTTAATCATAGAAAACATTAAAAAGCGTTGTAATTGTAATGATGATGGTTAAAATCATATTTTTAAAATGTATTATAGACCAAATAGACGTGGCGGACGAAAACGGGTTCGTGCGTAATTTACCAAAATATGACCTCGCCGAATCAGGAATCAACGTATTTTCTAACCGTGAAGATTATATTTTACTAAAAATAGATGGTTTTTGTTTTTCACTTATTTATTGAAGAAAATGAAAAGCAGCCGTACATTCCCCTATTAAAAGGAATTCAATCAAATACAGAGTTTATGAGTATTTTTAATAAATTTGAATTTTATTAGCTAATCTAAGCCAGAGACCAGGATCACCCAGAAAAAATAAATTGAATAAAAATCGTCTTCAAAAAATTCAAAAAGTTAAAAAATCAATTGGTAAAAGTAAATAGAATAAAAAATATTTGAATTAACATCTCTAAATGATTTTAAAAAATTAAAACAACATTTATTTAAAAAATGAGTAGAAGTAACCCGAATAAATCGAAATAGTTCTTAAATATACAATGAATAAAATAATTTTTCGATTTTTTGGTCATATTTGATATAAAAATTAGGAAGGAATCAAAAGAGTACATAGAAACAATTAGCAATGACGCATAATTATTGTTCTTCGCATACAATATACTTAACCTTAAAGACTAGGAAGAGAATTTGTATAAAGAAACTATCTTAAAAATTTCATAAATAAACCCAAGGGTGTTAAAATCAGTATACTATTGGGAAAAGAAAATTATACTATTTTTGTAAGTTATATATTTCTAGTTCCCTATTGTCAAAAATTGTATGTTTTCATAACTTGTCTGCTTTTTAAAGTTCCGTGTGATTTGAAAGGAGATTTAAAATTAAAAAAATAATTAAATTTAATCCTCATAAGAAATTCCATTTTCCAAAAGAAATAATTGAAAATTATTTCAGATATTTATCATAACTGTCTTTATGCCTTTATTTTCATTGCTAGTGAACTCAATAAATTCATAATCAATATTGACAATAATAAATAATTGGATTTTACTAGTACAAATAAAAAGTTCAATAAAATTGCTTAAAATATAAATTATAAAAAGTTCGTTCGACATAGCGTATCAAACCACAATTTTCTTTTAATTACTTTTTACCGCACTATTAGCAGAAATTATACTAGTCTTTAATGAATACAAGTTTAAGGCGGAGATTTCGTTCTTATCATGAAAATGATTTCGGTGAAAGGATAATTACTCTTACGCCGTTTGGTTGTGAACAACGAAAATTATACAAAGTAATTTTTCTTCAATTTTCACAGGATAATACTGTAATCACTTCAAAATACACAATATATAATTTTTTATTTGTTAACCTCTACGAGCAGTTTCATCGAATTCCAAATATTTTTTTTCTTATTCTTTTGATATTACAGGTTGTGCATTTATAATGATCATTAAAAGCTATTGCCATATATTTCATCTGTTGAATATATTTCGACCATAATTCCTTTGGTGTTCATTTTAGCAGTCACTGCTATCAAAGATGGCTATGATGATTATGTATTTAAAAAAATATTCATATTTCAATAGAAAAAACACAAAGATGACCGCATTGCCAATGAACGAACAGCTTCAATCTTTAACAAACGGAATAAAGTATTTGAAAAAGATAAATGGAAAAATATACGAGTCGGAGACATTATTTTAATTAAAGAAAACGACATAATACCCGTGAGATATAACAAACTGATTTTTTATTTACTAAGGCTGATATTCTTACACTTTGTTCTTCAAGTGAGACAGGTTATTGCTACGTAAATACTGAGCATCTTGATGGGTATTTAAAAAAATTTAATATTTTTTAATAGAGAAATTGATCTAAAATACAAAATATGCTGTCAAGAATTTAACTATTTAAGATCTGAATTTGGTCTTTTATCCCAATTCGAAGGTTTATTAAAAATAATTTTTATACTAGAAACGTTTGTGTGTGAAAAACCCAGCAAAGATTTGAAAAGCTTTGAAGGAAGAAATGGTCGAGATCAAAATGCAGTGTCAGCAAATATTGATAATCTTTTACTGAGAGGAAGTAGCCTAAAAAATACCGATTGGTGTATTGGATTAGTCGTATACACGGGTCACGACACGAAAGTTATGCTTAATTCTGGAAAAATGCATTATAAGGTAACAGGGATAGAAAAATCATTAAATATGCTATGTCTAAAGGTTAAAAACTGATATTATAGTTTAGGTTATTATTGGAATGTTTATTTTTGATCTTCTTTCCGCTCTGGGTTCCGGATTATGGTCATATTATGTGGGTCGCTTCTTTGAAATATATTTACCTACTCCTACCTTTCTAGAAAAACTGAATTCAGATATCCAAGCTACTATTATTTCATTGATCACGATTCTTTCATATTTTATTTTATACAGCAATTGTGTACCTATATCTCTTTATGTTAGGTAAGTGACTAAATTTTATATGACTTTTAGCATTGAATTAGTCAAAATTGGACAAAGTTTGTTTATTAACTGGGATAAAAATATGATCAGTACTAATAATAACGTCAGAGGAAAGTGTAGAACTACAGCTTTGGCTGAAGATCTTGGCCAAATAGAACATATATTGACTGATAAAACCGGAACCCTTACAATTGTACGGTTATTTTATATTATGATTGTTAATTAGAACTTCTTTAAATTTAGACTTTGTTTAATTGGAGAAAAATTTTACTTGGAGGTTATTTTTTGAAATAATATTTTTAAAGGATGAAAAAAAGAATGACGACTTACAATCTCGTCTTTTAGAAGGCTCAGAATTAGAAACGTTGTTTTTTAAAGTCTTGGCTCTTTGCCATTCTGTAATCGTGAAAACAGATAGTTTCCAGCTGTTTATTATCTTTAGCCCAGATTGAATACCAGGCACAGTCAGCAGATGAAGAGTGTCTTATTTATTATGCCAAAAAACATGGAATCATTTTAAAAGTAATATGATTTCTCAACATTTTTTAAGGAAAGGACAGTTGATTCAATAAAACTGGAAATACATGGGAAGATCGAAATATTCAAAATCTATTGCACTCTTGAGTTTACTAACGCTAGAAAACGGATGAGTATTATTGTCGAAAATAACGGAAATATTTATTTGCTTAGCAAAGGTGCAGATGATGTTATTTGTACAACCTGTGAGTTACAAGACTTGGAAAGAATGAAAATTAAACAAAATCTTGAGGTGGTTGACTTTATCATCACTTTTCAGTTTATTTCGTCAGAAGGCCTTAGAATTCTCTGCATGTCTTATAAACAGTTGTTTAAGAAAGAATTTGATGACTGGTATGAAAAATACACAAATGCATGGTTTCCCGTTAAAATCCAGAATTTATATTAGTAAAATTATTGACGGAAAAAAGTCAGAACGATTAGAAATTATATACAGCGAAATCGAACGTGATATGAATTTTCTGGGAATTACTGGGATAGAAGACCGACTTCAAGACGGCGTCTGTGAAACATTGGCCAAATTAGCTAGCATCAATATAAAAGTTTGGATGTTAACTGGTGACAAATTGGGTTAGTTCGTGAAATGAATTTAATTTCAATTTTTAGAGACCGCTGTTAACATTGGTTATTCTTGTGGATTGTTTAATGATACTCTTGTTGAAGTGTTTAAATTGTCAGAAAATATAAAAGAAAGCATAAAAAATTGTCTTGACAAAATAAAAGAAATAATAACAGAAAACAATTATGATTATGATGAATATAAAAAAATGCTCCTAGACCACCCTTCCAAACATCCCGAGAACATTAGCTTATTTGGACTTATTTTGACTGGCGAGAGTGCGGTATTCCAGTTTAGTTAGTATTTCAGACATTTTGTCTTAACGAATGCCCAGAAGATTTTTACGAATTATCAATTTTTTGCCAAAATGTGATCTGTTGTCGAATGATGCCACTTCTCAAAGCAGAAATTGTCGAATTTATTAATAAACACTATCCACATACAACTACATTGGCTATTGGGGATGGAGGTAATGATGTCAGTATGATTAAAGGTTATCATATATATTCATCTTAAAAGCCGCTAATATTGGTATAGGAATTTCCGGGAGAGAAGGAAATCAAGCCGCATTGAATTCAGACTTCTCAATTCCAGAATTTAAACATCTCCAGAATTTACTTTTTGTTCATGGTCGATGGTGTTACGTTAGAATTGCAAAATTTTTATACTACTTTTTTTTCAAAAATATCTCATTCGCTTCTCTCAACATTTGGTTTATTTTTTTTACTGGCTTTAGTGCCCAAGTATTTATTTTATTGAATAATGCATTAGAAAATAGTTACAATGGAATATATATCATTTTATAATTTGTTTTATACTTCCCTTCCACCTTTTGTCCTTGGAATATTAGATCAAGTTTTTTTATATCATTGTAAATAACAGGATGTATCTGCCGAGGAATCATTCAATTGTCCAAAACTATACAAAGATTCTCTTCGGAGTCGTTATTTCAACAAAAGAGTGTTCGCCATATGTATTCTTGAATCCTTTTGGAATTCGTTTGTCGTGTTTTTTGTTACTCTACTGGCAACATGGGGGCAAACCTCCAGCACTGGCCACGATTTGAATGATTTACAAAGCTTTTATCATTTTATCATGGCTTATCATTTTGCTACAGTTACATTGAGAGTATATGTTGCTATATTCAATAATTATAGGTATCTTTCATGTTTTCCCAGTGGACAGTCATACATTTATTAGTAATTATAATGAGCATTTCAGTATATATTCTATTTACATTTATTTTTTCTGATGGTACGGCATATGCTGTGTACTCATCATCGCTTTTTTGGATTTCGTTGATACCAATTCTTTTGATTATTTCGATTGGATACCATACACAAAAGTTTTAAAATTATTAGTAATTTATAGAAGTTTAAAAAGATTTTTTAAACCAACAAAAATCGATAATATTCGTTTTAAAGTTCTTCAAAAAACTCATATAAATCAATGATTTTTTAGTGAAAAATTTAATAATTTTCCTTTTAAGCAAATATTGATTTTTTTAATTTTCTTAATGTTAAAAAATTAAATAGAATCATTTATTTTAAAAAATGACAGTTTAGATCGGGGTTTGAAAATTAAGGCTGCTCGAGTCATAAACCAAAACAGCCGCGCTTGCCTACTTTTGGCAGCATCCCCGGCCAGTGGATCCTGGGTTTGAGCATTCCCTAACGCCTCATCTGTCACTCTTCTCGATGATGAATCGGTAAGGATCGGAATCTCCCTGCGCCTTGGGCTAAGGCAATTTGTCCCGCACGTGTGTCGTTGTGGCTGCACTGTTGACTCTTTCGGTCTGCATCCTTTATCGTGCAGGAGGAGTGCCGGACGTTTTTTGAGGTACTCGGCTATAAACGACATCATACGGAGGGCCCTCGACTCGGCGGGAATTCCTTCGGTCCTCGAACCATCGGGTCTTGACCACGGTGACGGGAAACATCCTGACGGGATACCCTTTTCCCTTTTGAGAGCAGGAAAAGTCTCGTATAGGACGAAACCTGCTGGAATACTTTTTCTGCTTCACACCTAACTTCGTGTACTCTGGAGGCTAAATCTGCCGCTAAGAAGGCTGAAGATTTAAAGATATCCAAATATTCCGCCCTTTCGGAAGAGTTTTACGTGATGCCGATAGCGGTGAAGACGTCGGGTGCTCTTGATTCAAAGGCGGAAAAATTCCTTCGCAAGCTCGGGGCCAAAATCTCCATGCGCACTCACGATCCTCGGGAGGTGGACTGGCTTTTCCAGCGGTTCTTGATCGCCGTTATCCGGGGAACAGTTTGGCGATCAGTCAGGCCGCTGGCCCTCCGTTCGCTTAATCTATTAAAACTTTTTACAAATGCAGATATACAATAAAAAAATTAAAAAATTTTTTTAAAGATCTACACTAATGAAACATTTGAAATATTTTAATGTAAATAAAAACATTATATTAGTGTATAATATGTCGCGAGCGCAGCGAGCGACCGAGCGCAGCGAGCGACCACTCAATTTCTAGATCCGATCAATCAACAAATCTATAAATTGACAAATACACGGGCTGGTATTTGGGTTTAAATATATTCGATCACAAAAATTAAAATCGATGCCAAAGCAGAATGAGCTTTAAAACCGATTTCATAAATAAAAATAATATTTTACAATTTATAATTGATATTTTAGAATAATGAGAAAAAATCTAAATGCTTCATAATTTATTAAAATGTCAAAACAAGAATCTTCTGAAGGAGCAAGCCTGTCTGCACAGTTTATTTTTGATTAGAAGACCTAATTTTAGAGATTAAAACGAAAAAATAGCAATGAGATCTGTCAAATTATTACCCCCCTCACAACCTAAACCAAATTAGCGTTCAGTATTCATTGATTTTACTTTTTCTATTAAGGTCTACTTATAAATTATTTTATGGGATTCAATGGAAAACTTAAGTTATTTCAATTTTAATTTTAAATCATGTTAAAATTTTAAATAATTTAATAAATATATTTGTTGATGACAGGCTTGTTAGCTGTCAAAGTCGCGTCTAGCGCTCGGTCGCGCGCTGCGCTCGCGACATAATAAAACTTTATCTTAATAATAAAATGGTATGGTGTGTGTCTGTCTGTCTGTCTGTGTGTGCACACCAACTTCAAATTGGCAATACGATGTCCTCGACTTACATGATGAGGTCCTTAAAACCTTCCCCCCCAAAAAAATTAAAAAAAAATTTTCTGCATTTTGGTTAAAATGAACAACTACAATGTCCTCGACTTACATGATGAAGTCCTTAAAACCTTCCCCCCAAAAAAATTAAAAAAAAATTTTCTGCATTTTGGTTAAAATGAACAACTACAATGTCCTCGACTTACATGATGAAGTCCTTAAAACCTTCCCCCCCAAAAAAAATTAAAAAAAAATTTTCTGCATTTTGGTTAGAATGAACAACTACAATGTCCTCGACTTACATGATGAAGTCCTTAAAACCTTCCCCCCAAAAAAAATAAAAAAAAATTTTCTGCATTTTGGTTAAAATGAACAACTACAATGTCCTCGACTTACATGATGAAGTCCTTAAAACCTTCCTTCCAAAAAAAATTAAAAAAAAATTTTCTGCATTTTGGTTAAAATGAACAACTACAATGTCCTCGACTTACATGATGAAGTCCTTAAAACCTTCCCCCCCAAAAAAATTAAAAAAAAATTTTCTGCATTTTGGTTAAAATGAACAACTACAATGTCCTCGACTTACATGATGAAGTCCTTAAAACCTTCCCCCCCAAAAAAATTAAAAAAAAATTTTCTGCATTTTGGTTAGAATGAACAACTACAATGTCCTCGACTTACATGATGAAGTCCTTAAAACCTTCCCCCCAAAAAAAATTAAAAAAAAATTTTCTGCATTTTGGTTAAAATGAACAACTACAATGTCCTCGACTTACATGATGAAGTCCTTAAAACCTTCCCCCCCAAAAAAAATTAAAAAAAAATTTTCTGCATTTTGGTTAAAATGAACAACTACAATGTCCTCGACTTACATGATGAAGTCCTTAAAACCTTCCCCCCAAAAAAATTAAAAAAAAATTTTCTGCATTTTGGTTAAAATGAACAACTACAATGTCCTCGACTTACATGATGAAGTCCTTAAAACCTTCCCCCCAAAAAAAATTAAAAAAAAATTTTCTGCATTTTGGTTAAAATGAACAACTACAATGTCCTCGACTTACATGATGAAGTCCTTAAACCTTCCCCCCCAAAAAAAATTAAAAAAAAATTTTCTGCATTTTGGTTAAAATGAACAACTACAATGTCCTCGACTTACATGATGAAGTCCTTAAAACCTTCCCCCCCAAAAAAATAATTAAAAAAAAATTTTCTGCATTTTGGTTAAAATGAACAACTACAATGTCCTCGACTTACATGATGAAGTCCTTAAAACCTTCCCCCCAAAAAAAATTAAAAAAAAATTTTCTGCATTTTGGTTAAAATGAACAACTACAATGTCCTCAACTTACATGATGAAGTCCTTAAAACCTTCCCCCCAAAAAAATTAAAAAAAAATTTTCTGCATTTTGGTTAAAATGAACAACTACAATGTCCTCGACTTACATGATGAAGTCCTTAAAACCTTCCCCCAAAAAATCAAAAAATTATTTTCTGCATTTTGATTAAAATGAACAACGCGAATGTCCTCGACATTCATGATGAGGTCCATTAAAACTTCAAGGCAAAAATCTCACGTATTAAGAATATCCTTGATGAAAACGACAGCGAGAATATTAACAATGATGAACTCCCAATTATTCGCGATAAAGAAATTCAATTCATCCTATGTTTTTCTCTTTAAAATTAAATGCATATATCATTATCGACCATGAATCAAAATTAAAGCTATATCATATTTGACTTTGACAGAATGTGCAATCACAGATTGCACGACTTTGAATAGAGTGTGCAAGTAACAGATTTAGAAAAACCACTTTGATAGTTGAAACCACATTAGCACAATCATTAACACAATTTACCACCAATTGACGCACGACCTTGAATAGAGTGTGCAATTAACAGATTTTGAAAAACACTTTGATAGTTGAAACCACATTAGCACAACCGTTAACACAATTTACCACCAATTGACAGCGCAATCAGAAGAATTGCGTAAAAATATTAACTATTTACTTGAGTTTTTCGTAAAGATAGAATTTATTTTCGGTATGCCTCTTTTCCTAAACTTTTTTATTATTCAAAAATAATTTTTTAAATAGATAACCGAAGGAGGAAAAACGAAGCTGAAGAAAAAACGGTCAGCTTAATAAGGTAATTAATTAAATCTTTTTTGTGTGTCGCTTTCTTGCCTGCCGCATTTCCGCCTGCCGTATCTCCCCCTGCCCCATTTCCGCCAGTAAAAAAAAAAAAAAGAAAAAAAAGGAATTACAAAGGAAAAATGAAAAAATTAAATATAAAAAAAATAAACCACAAAAAATGAAAAAAAAGTTTGCAATGACAATAAACAAGGCCCAGGGACAGTCATTAAAGGTAGTTGGGTTATTTTTAGAGAGTGAGTGCTTTTCACATGGACAGCTGTATGTGGGATGCTCGAGGGTAGGCAGAAGAGAAAATTTATTCATATATGCCAGGAAGGACGGACGACAAACATCGTTTATCAACAGGCGATAGAATAGGGTTACATTAAACCAGGTAGTTTTATACATCTACATAAACTTATAGTTGTTTGATGAAACAGGCCCTCCGCAGGAGCTAGGTCGCGGTGAGCGAAGCGAGCTGCCGAGCTAGTAAACTTATATTTATTTCTTTTTTGATTTGTATTTTTTCTTAATCTCTATATTTTTTGTTTGTTTTTCAAGGATACAAAGTTGCGTAATTTGATCGATAAAATCATCAGGAGGAGAACTGAATGGGTCTTGAAAACAATATTTTACTAAAATACAGTCTTTATATATTATTGAAATTATAACTTTGAGTCGTTTTTTTGATCGCAATTTTAATTTTTTGATTGAGTGGAGTACTTGAATCAAATACTTTTGAAAACTGATTCGGATTAGTTTTCATCAAATGCTTAGAATACGTGCTTATTATGTAGGTAAAGGTAAAAACTATTTTGAAGTTTTATTCAATTTTAATGTTTCAATGTGATCACATTTTGAACAATTAAAGGAATTTTTAGATATTAACAAATTTGGAAACATTGAAACCATTTTATTTTTTTCCGAATCTTTGTATAACTGCAATTATAAAAATAAAACTGAAATAATGATAGGTCAGGTAGGTAACGACTAATCTTACCATAACTCATACAGTTCGCATAATCAAAAATGCATTAAAACATGATTAATACCTAGTGCTAACATGAAGTGGTTTAAAATCTATTCTTTTGAATAATAAAAGAAGAGATCAATACAAATTAATTGCCGCTACGATTCATTGATTTTAAATAATTTAGATAATTTCAAAAAATATAAATGCAATAAGAATGACCGGAATTCTACCATTTAATTAAATCATAATGCTTGCGAGAGAAATTCCTTAGCAAAATGTTGTATCTTAAGAATAATGGCTTTTTAGAAATCTATATCAACCGTTAAATTGCTAATTGTTCTATTGGCAGTCTCTATGTTCTTCTCTTGGAGTGAATATGAGAACAGCTTATCATTGGATTGAAAATAAAGATAAAGAAAGACATCCAAGAGGAGGTAAAAGAAATAAAGAAATTCAAAAAATTAAATAAATATAAATGAATTAATTATTTGGATTGGAGCTGATTCTCAGATCACTTTGAAAGAATGTGTGGAAAAAATACGAAATAATTATTCAATCTCTGTGTCTGTTACAACAGTAAAAAATTGGCTTGATGGGGAATTAATTTCTCTCAAAACCTTTCGACCAATAGTAGCCAATGTAAATTCATCTGAAAATAAAGAAAAAAGAATACATTATTTGGATTGCTTGTTTAAAGCAAGGTCTGCTGGAAGAACTTTAATTTGGATCGATGAATCCAATTTTAATTTATATTGTAAGAGAAAAGAAGGACGATCAAAAATAGAATCTCGTTCTTTTGTCTTGACTCCAAATTTGAGAGGCTCTAACTTACATTGTGTAAGTGCAATGTCTGTTTCAACATTGCTTAATTTTCAATGCAAAAGAGGTTCTTACAGAGAAGAAGATTATAAAGAATGGATAAAAGAATTAATGAATGTAGGTCTTTGTTCGTAGACCCTACTTTTATAAATGACAATGCTCATGTTCACAATCAATTGGAATCAGTTGTGGAGCAAGAAGAAAATATTAAACCTTTACAACTGGTTCCATATTCCTACTTATTAAACCCGATTGAATTAGCCTGGAGTACTTTTAAATCAGAAGTAAAAAATCCTAAGAGAAAAGATGCAAATAATTCTCAATTATAACAAAACTCCGGATGGTTCTTCAATTTCTGAATATAGGCTAAGAATATTAAAAGAAATTGCAGGAGACGCAAAAACTGTTTTAACACCAGAAAAACTGATGGGATTTGTTAGCCGGGTTGAAAAATATTATCCCCGAGTTACTCATGGTGAGGACCTTTATGATTGTTAATTTAACAAATAATATTTTTCTTGTTGCCCATAATATGATTACAATTAGTATATGCAATATTTTGATAAAATGCAAACTTGAATTCCAAAATTGTAAATTTGAAATTTTCAATTACAATTAGAAGTTATTAAAGAGGTTTTTGATGACCAAAGGTCCTCTCGAAGTGGTTTTTAATGACTTCCGGACTATCCTTCCATCCCTCTCGGCCATTGGCCTATCCATTAATGCAAATAAATCCAAAATAGTGAATATCCACCTTCATCAAAGTTTATTCTCTGCTGCCTCTTCCATTTGCCGCAATATTCTTCTAGACGTTCGTATTGCCGAAAAGCCTAATCTATCCAATCTTGGGGCTCCCTTGGGTCTTTCCGCTCTAGAAGCTTCATTTTCAGAAAAAATTTAGAATCTCTCTAAAATGATCAAGAGGCTTAAAAAAGTCGAGCCTCATGTCGCATTTTTCCTTTTACGAAATCACTTTTCCGCCCCTAAGGTTCTTTATACGCTAAGATGTGCACCCTGTTTCCACAGAAGTGACCTCCTATCTGATTTTCAGATCCTGTTTCGATTTGGCTCTTCCGGCTTACCTTTCCTCTCATTCTGCCTCCCGCACTCTCTCAGACATCGTTCTTCGAAACCTTCCCGAACGGAAAGTGTCTGCAGATTTTGTCGCGGCAGGTCTCTTATGGAAGGCCCGGTTTGACTCGAGGCGGGCTGAGTCCGAGCACTTCCAGCGCCAGTGAGATGAGATTGTATGTTGTTCTTTGTACAAAGAACTCACTCCGAAACTTAATCAACACATGCTCGCTTGCCTTCGTGCAGGCTGTCACCCAGGCAGCGGTGCATGGATTAATACCTTCCCCCTTCTTTCAATTGGGAACCTCTTTGACTCCGAGTGCCTAAAAATCGCTATCTCCTTACGTGTCGGACTTGAAATCTGTCAGGCTCATAAATGTCGCTGTGGGGGAACTGTAGACGAGTTCGGATTACATCCCCTCTCCTGCCTCCGTTGTGGAGGCCGTGCGCCTCCCCACAGTTTGAAAACCTTTCCTGGAGCAGACATAGAATGAGCCACCACGGTAGAACGGTTGATGTAGGCAACTATTTTGTCCAGAGGTACATCTACGTGTACAGAATTTGTGTACAGCCAGTTCTCATATATGATTAAGAGGGTTAGTTCGGTACGAAGGCGAGTGACTACTTGATCGGATAGTTGGAAAAACAAGACGTTTGCGTTAAAATTGGCTTACGGATTACAACTTGACGGAAGGCTAGAAGACTCGCAGATGGTCCTAAAGAAAACGTGTGTTTCATCATCATAGTTTGGGTAGCACTGAAAGAGCCTTTTTTATCTCCCTGTTAATGATTTTCCTTTCTTTTTTAGTTTTGATTTTTTGGCAATAAAAAGGATTCAATTTATAATTGTATAGGAATGTTTGCTAATGAATATAATATTTATTTTTTCTAATTTTTTATTGAGTCAAAACTATATATGAGTTGTATACCCAAGCTATTTTAATTTAAGATTGATAGATAACAAAAATTTTTTTACTCGTAAAAGTGCTCTCAGATTAAGTATCAAATAATTTACAAAATCAAAAAGATAAATAAAACCAAAAGAAAACTAAACCAATCATAAGAGAAAAAATTATTCCGTTTTAATGGGTTCAGCAGAATTCAAGTGTTTTTTCAGAGGACCCTTAAAAAATAACGGTAATAAAAAACCATAAATTTAAGCTTCTCGTCACTTGTCTGGAACCGTCCGTGACCAAATTTGCTCGAAGTGTCAATAAACTTAAGATCGACATCCTCCCTTGATCTTCTACTGGTTTGCGTCAATAGAGACTAAATTATAAATATATTAAAATCAGACTTTTCTAAGCGTGATGGTACGTTTCCGTGGTCCCATGCAGCATCCTTTGATCATGATATAGTCATTCTTCACTTCACCGTAACGAACAAAGCCTCCCATTGGAGTAATATGTTTTTCAGTTAAATCATAGGCCGTCAATTGTTTCGGAGCAACTCTTCCGTTTTCATCATCGCCAATAGCATCCCCAATCCTGTATATTTTTTTATTAATCTCAGTCCGGTGGTGGAAGCCCATTTGTCCAGCACGACTTACGGAATACGAAACTCGTGCAGGATGCCAAGCTCCAATACAAGCAACTTTCCTAAGACCTTTCCTGCTCTTCCTAGGCATCTTCTTTGGCCTCCATCTCTTGATACATCCTTGAAACCCCTTCCCTTTGGTAACTCCAATAACATCAATCATTTCTCCCTCTGCAAACAATTCACTTATCTTCAATTCCTTTTCAAAGTGTTCTGTAGCCCAGGCAACTTTATCCTCAATAGTTCCCCCATTTAACTGAATCTCCATCACATGAGACTTTTTCTGTCCCAATTTCAACTTACTCATCTAACAGGAGACACTTTAAAATAAAATATTACCTGCGTATGTGCAATGATTCTGACAACTGAAGCATACTTTTTAATTTTTTCAAATTGTCTCTTAATGCTAGCCACACCAACAGGAGTACTCCATTTATTAGCATAGCGCACAAAAGCACGTTTCTTTGACGCATACCTAAAAAGTCACAATTTGGCAAATACCAGTTTTTGTAGAATCTTCTACGGAATTCATCCGATAAGAAATGTGCAAATATTGTTGTACAATGTCTGAGGCCTCTCGGTGTTTTAATATACCCAACAACTCCAACAACAACCATTGGTGGGGCTTCGAGGACAGTTACAGCCTCTACTATGTCTTTGTCATTAGCCTCTGAAAAATATTTGTCCAGAGTTATATATACTTGATCCAGGCCTGACTACGTGGCGGACAACATGAGTCATTCCAGCTTTGAAAGCCCTGAATGCAGTTGGATGAACAGGCTTTGTCTTGTCGTCCTTTGGAAAGGCTTTTACTTTCCCTACAGTTCTTGAACATCGCTTTCTGGGAAGAAAAGCAAGAGATCCGTGTCTTGGTATGTGGAATTTACGATGAGACTGTTTAATAAGTTGGAACGGAAAGTTATATTTAAGATAGAAACACACCAACCATCAAAAAATTATGAGCACGTTATGTCGTGGTATATTAAATTATATATATTAATTAATAATAAAAAAACTATTATTATTATTATAATTATTATAAAAATAGGAATTGTCTTTCGTTTTTTAATTTTAATCATTTTTGGGGTTCTTAAAAAATCTTGATAAAACTCCACGAAAATATTTTTTCATTTTAATATTTGTAATAAATATTTCCATTTCTTTCTATAAGAAATAGACATCTACAAAATTGAACAAATATTTGAATTAGTGAATCAAATAAAAAACTATTAAATCTTTCATACTATTTATTATTTACAAAAAAACTGTTTTTTTAAAGATTTCATTAAGTAAAAAATTCCAAAAAATTCTTCAAGCAGCTGAAAAAACCAGGTTTAAAAAAATACAATACAACCAAAGAAAAATGGCTGTTTTGATTCATGAACTTGAAATTTACAAAAAACAAAATGGAATCAAAAACAACATCGTCTATGGTCATAGAGAAAAGGCGAACTGAGATGATGCACGCGCGTATAAAAATCGAGGAGTGGTACTTTACACACTTTCAGCAAGTATTAAGGCACCATAAATTATAAATTATTAAATTTATAAATTATTAAAGCTAATGATTTAAAACGAGACCTCTGCCAATATTGTTTTGATGGAATTCTGAAATGTTTTATAGGGAGTTCACATAGCACAGATTTAGAGAAAATGTGCCATCGAAAAATCTGAGGAGGCTTCAAAAGCATTACTTGAAGCAGTTTGGTTTCCACAGCTTTACCAAGTCTCAATAAATGAGTTCTTTTGACTATCAAGCTTTATTTAGACTTTTTAAAACAAACTTGAGCTCAAGTAGATTAGATTGGGATAAAACAGAAAATCATGAATAAGATTGCGGAATTTTCAGGTACTAGTACCTGGTCTATAATAGTTAGGAGTTTTTGTTTACCAGAACCTCAAGGATTTTGAAATCTGAGTAAGCATGGAGGACGCATGTTTATAGACTGTTAGGGAAATTAAAAAGTTCTGAAATAAATAATATTAACAACCATTGTTACGTTTTTTTCGTCAGTTATGTAACCTAGGAGTTTTAAAATTTTTAGTATTAATTGCAATACTGCACTTTTTAGTCAAATTAAACTTCGCTTATCTAATTAGTGGTTTCTCAGATTGTTAAAAATCATGTTTTTTGTAGTTCTGAGGCTTTATTGGTCATTCGACTGACTTAAAAGCGAGCAATAAGTGTTACTTCGTTATTATTTTATTATGTTTATGTCCAAATTTCTTAAAGATTTTAAAAAATACAGCTCTACTTTAAATCAGAAAAAGTTTTTTAGGGCAAGAAGTGTGATCGCACGAGTAGATGGGAATAATATTTGATATTTTTATACAAGTTTGTTATACGTCGAGATGTTGTTTTTTTTTGTTTTCAGAACTCATTAACTTCGGGAAGTATTCGAATGTTCTTTAAATTTAAAGAAAAAAAATATTTTATTTCAAGTGTTTGGACAATGTTAACTCTATAAAAATGGTCGGTGGGGGTTGACAGAAAAGACCGATAATTATTCGAAGATCCATGTTTTGCAATTTCTGGATTTTTATTATTTAGTAAATAAACTGACTTGGACAGAATTTGTTGAAGATAGTCTTGACGAATTGTTTATAAACTAGAATGAGATTTTTTGGAATTTCCATAGAAGTACTTTGACAATCCTCGTAAAGAATTTACTTTCATTTTGTTTTTTTCTAGATTATAACGAAAGCACAGATCAAAAATCTGAGGTAATGTTACACAGATAAGAATAGAACTGAACATTGAAAACACAGTTTGGAGGTGCCAAAAATACTATTGATAGATTTCGGTCTGACCAGGTCTGTCAAAGATAAAGTTCAATGATCGGCAATATTTGAAAATTAGATTTATGATTAGACAAATTATTTGTATCAACGACTGTGGTTTCTGTCAGATTCGATTTGTTGAAACAATCAACGATAAATTGAATGACGGCGCTAAGGTGAGACGTTGTTTAGCAAAGTAAGCGGAAGCTCTGTTATAACCTGGAAAAATACCGGGATTTCTGGATTTTGTTTAGAACACCTCTTTCATGTATTTCCAAATTATGGACCTTATGGAAAAAGAACAAAAAGGAGAATGTTCGAATACATAATAATTTTGTTCAAAGAAGCGAGTTATTGACTTTTTACAAACCAACAAATCTCAAAAAAATAAAATACTTTTTATTTGATAATTATACGTTTAGGTGATACATACCATTTGATCTTTTAGCAAAAATGTATTAGTGAAGATAATACAGCTCATTCTTGTGAGAAAGATAAATAAAAAACATGAAACTATTTTTTTATTCAAAAAAATCTATTTAATTTCTATACTATTTAAATATCTTTGGAGATTTTCTCTTTTATAACAATATTTTTATCAGAAGACGACTAAGTATTAAATCGTTTACATATTAAAATTAAAATTTTTCTAAATTGCATTTCGACTCAAAAATATGTGGATTTATACTCACTATTTTAAATGTATGTCTGAATTAACTATAGCACACAAGTAAACAGAAAAAGTAACTATAAGATTCACACCAGCTCAACAAAAATGAAATGCACGTTTTATTTTACTAAAAATTAATCAGGATCGTCCTTTAAAAAATCCACCCAACAAATCTCTGATTTTCTTATCTCGGCGATCCCCATTTCCACACAAAGATTCTTCTACATATTTTTTTTCTTTTTCGAACTCGTCACTATCCGCAACCAAATTATCTGAATAAAAATAAAACAAATGAACTTGTCAAACCTATTTCAGTCTGAACTAGAATCCTGATATTCTCTAACTGTTCTCTACCAAACGACAACGTCCAGCACAACAAAAAATAAATTCTTCGGTGAAGCGACAAAAAATGTCGTTTTTCACGTCCAGTTGACTGTTGAATCCCATCTTGAACAAACCGGTAAACATCAGAAAGTGCTCTGAGACAATAATCAACGTTTTTCTTAAAAGCCAACAGAGACAGAACGTCTCTTCCTATCCCAATTTTTTGAAATTTCAAAAAATGAATGTCATTATTGGAACTACAAATTCCATTCAACGCCGTATAAAATGACTCAATGGCACTTTCCTCCACAACCCGGAAAGGCTGCAAAAAACGACTACAACCATCAAAAACAATCTATAAAAACATTTCTAAATTAAAATCACCTTCGAACATTCTAATGAGAAGGTTGACTGTTCTCCATTATGAAGGCGAATACAAATGACGTACCCAGTTAGGACAGCCACTATTTGAGAAGCAATCCCATATGACGGAGGATTCTAAAATTATTCTAAAATTTGACTTTGCAAATTTTCTCAAATGGCTCAATAGAGGACAGAATTGAGGGCATCTCGGGAGAATTTGTTTCTTGAACTAATTGCTAATTTCGATAAAAAAACATTAAAATACAGTTTTTGTCCACCATGGAGTGTATAACTTGATAGAAGAAATTCCCCTTTCAATTAAATCTTCAAATTCTTTAATTTCATTTGGAGTCAGCTTAGACAACACGGCCTCAACATCGTCTAAATTGATTATAAAAAGTATAAACCGAGATCAACTCCTTCGATACGCTCGTGAAGGTCATTTGTGTCAATAAAAGGTATTTCTTCTGGAATTTTATTAAATTTAACGTATCTTACCTTCAGATGTTTCTTGCTTAAATCTTTGCAGTAAATCATATGTTTTCGCTCTCAAGTCAGGGTTTGCACTAATTTAAATTTTTGCAAAAGAAATGAATTTATTTTTGCAAAAAATTTCGAATATTTACCATTTTTTACGGTAGTTTAATTCATCGTAAACACATTGTTGGTAAAACTGTTCAGAACAAGTGCTATGTTCCTTTGATTTATAACATTCTGAACCGCAGTAGTGTATGTTGCACCTCGGGCAAGTATATTTTGAAATATTTTCTTCACAACTATTTTTTTGTAATATCAAAAAAAACAAACATTGAACACACTAATGACATTTAATTAAATTATTTTTAAGACAAAATTTTTACTAATTAAATATTTAATATATTAATAACATAATAATAAGTAATAATGGTCAATTTTGCAGGTTCGAATTAAAAGAATTGTAAACGGAAATTTAAAACATTGCATTATTTCAGAAAAACGTCGGTGGTTGTAGTTAGAAGTAATGCTTTGCTTATGTGGCTTTGAAAAGGACATCCAACTTGTTTAATGTTTCCCGTCAGAGATTAAGTTTGCTTTCCTAAAAGCTAATTTTAGAATTGTTTAAAGATGAAACTTATTGTCAATCATTGCACGAATTTTAGCAACATTTTGGGGTTTCTAGAAGATTTCCATAATGCTTTTTAAACATGTCAAAGAAAATCTTATCAGCCAGATGCATTCTGCAACGAGGTTAGGACAAAAGAGTCAGTTTTCTCAAAATTTTCCACTTTTAGCGATGACTAGGGAGCTAACATAGTTTTAGACCAAACCGTTGAAATTTGAGATTAAAAAGGCTAGAAAAACGTAGTTTTTGGAAAGCAGTTGGAAAGTCTTATTAATGTGTTTATTGAGGAATCACGTGCATTTTCCTTTCATTAGATCGTTGAGAATTTTATGGAAAAGGTTTTTAAATCTTAATATTTTTGACAGTTTCTCCTACTAGGCGTCAGAGAAAATCAGTTATTTTTTCAAGTTAAATTATGCATAGGTGATAGATGGTTTGATGAATTTGTTTGAGCGCCAGGAGATTTGTTTTTTTTATAATGATTGATTTAATTATCCAGAGTTTTTTGGAACATTGATATTTTTCAAATTGGAAGGAGATATAAAAGTCAAGAGCCAAGATTTACAGACTTAAAAAATTGTCACTCCGCTTCAAGACACTCCGCTTCCTTCGCTCGCTCGGTCGACGGATTTCTAGGACTAGCCACGATCCAAGAGAGTATTCTTGGCTCCTGGAACGTCTGTCGATTGCTGTGATCCGAGGGAACGGCTTCGCCATTCGCGAGGCTGGCCGGGTGTCTCGTGAGGCCTTTAATTAGCTTGGCTATCTTTTTACTTTTAGATATCGTTATTAGATTTAAAAAATAAAAAAAAATTGTCTATTGTTAAAAGACAGGAACTTTTTATGTAACTAAAAATTTTATATGAAATGAATAGTGTATTAGAAGATTCAAAAAAAATCCGATTTCTATTTTATTCAATAACATCTTTATTTGTCTAAGGAAAATGCTGGCTACCATTTATTTAAAAAATGTACCAAATTTGCCTAATAAAAAAACATGTATCACTGAAATTTTGTGTCGACTATACGACATGTTTGTCAAGCCAATATTTGTATATAATTCCAGAACATGAGCATGTTTTAAAACGATCTAGAGAAACTAGACACTTCACAAAGAAACCAATTCCGCATGTTAACCGGAATCCGAAAAATATTCGATAGTTAAATCTAAAACAATCAGCGCTAATGTTATTCAATCAAGGTGGCAATTATTTAGACATATTCTTAGAACGGACTCAAACACGCCATAACACAGAATAATAAAAGAATGTTTCTACAGAGCCGGAAATAAAGGATTCCGAGCCAGACCAAAAAACACACTTCCAACTATACTTAAAAGATGACTAGGGACGAACTGGCTGCAAATTGGTCACAGGGGATGATGTTTGGATGAAAGCCAAAAATAAAGTAAGGTGGGAAAAAATAGTGCGAAGGATGCTGTTAGTATGGCTCAACCGAAACCCTTATAGGTCTATACGAAAAAGCTCTTGAGTTCGTATTGATTGAGCGCTAAAAATTTCCGTAATTGATTTGGAACTGAAAAAAGGAATTATCATGTCAAAGTTCATTTATTATGTTTTTAGGTAGGATGTACAATTTAATTATGTACATTTTTTAAGGTTTACGTCAGCTGATTGAGGGCGTAATGTCTGCATAGAGTAGTATCTGATCCTCTTATTGATACTCTATGGCTTTTCTATGGTGCTCTCGGAGATTTTTGCCAGTAAAATTGATCAAACACATTGGCTAAACTGTTGGAAATAAATTTAAAGTGTCGAGTTCAAAAAATTAGGAACGATACAAATGAAATTGATGTTTATTTACAAAACAAATAAAATTAAAAAAATTATAAACTGCGACGATATTTATTTTTGTTCGGAACACCCATGGAAATGTTATCCGGGGAATTAAGAGGTCTACGTGGAATGTGATGCATAAAACGAGGCATAATCATATCATTTCTCTGACCCCGACTAAAATAAACATTATTAGATAATTTGGCAATCAACTATGAATCTTGAGGATATCCTCTCCTGTTTGGATAATTGTCGGATTGGATGTCCCAATCCATCACAGACGCTTCACCGGGATTGTTATACATATTCATCTGCGGAAGATTAGAAGGAACGTTCAAATAATGAGTTTGAGAATTTGGGTGAGCATGAGAAAAACGGAATGGACGTTGCTTCGAACAAATTTGCTGGGGATTCTCGAAATCTACAAAAACAATAAAAAATATACTTGTACTGTATAAGTCAGGAGGTAATTCAGAGAGCATTGATTGGTTAGGGGGGATATAAACTGGCGGATAACGAAATTGGTTATTATATTGTCCAGGGCAGTAGGGATTCCGAGGAATATAATTATTGGGAGTTCTAATAATTATAAAAAGCTTTAAACCGTTGATTGAAAGACCGAAACTTCTCATGGTCATATCGAACTCTTTTATGAGAGTTTTCTGGGGTCATATACCCAATATCACATTGTGGATGTCCCGACGATAATCGAGGATGCGCGATCTTAATACCAGGCAAACCAGGTTCTAAAATGTAAAATTAAACAAATTCCAACGATCAATGAGATCTGTAGATGAACACGTAAAACGTCTACGCGATTGGGGGGAATGAAGACGTAACGGAGGAGACTCAAAGCCCGATTTTACAAAATTATTGGACAACTAACATTATAAAGGTATAAGAACTTGGGGACAAAAATTATCTGAGGAGGGAGTTTCGTTTTTTCCCAACTCAAGTTCTTTGTTATAAAAATTCTGAGAATAATATTTGAGATGGGTATGCAATCCAAGTAAGCTAAAATGGGAAAAAACATATTTACCGATTATCAAGGAAATATTTCATCTCGTAGTCATCAACGACTAAAAGCGACACATGTGATCCACACAGAAATGAGCCCTTGTAACCCTCAATTATCTCCCAAGGATTTAAAAGAATTCTATTTGACACATGCAATCCCTGAGAAATAACAAAAATATAAAACCTCCGACAAATCAGTAGTAGATGAAGGAATTTTCTTTCCTTTTAAATCCAGTGAATGTCTGGTAGAACTGCACATTATCATTTCATCGTGCATGAGATCGTCCGGTGGTAAAAGTTGACTTATAAGTTGATTACACTCATCGGAAGAATTATTCATTTCTTTCTAAAAAATAAAAAAAAATGACGACCCAAATCTTTTTCATGAACTCAGTAATTGAAGACAAATCTTCACCACTGACGACAATAGCAAGAGATACCAACATGTCATAAACAATCAAAAATAAATCTCTGTATACAGTCAAATAAAAATACAAAACCTTTCAAAGTCACATGTAACAATTTCACGAAGAATAATCTGAGCCAAAACTACCATCCAAGCCACACTCTGTTCGGCAATCACGTAATCAAATAATTTGGTCAGCTACAGATATAAAAGAAGACTATACCAGTTCCATTCTAATATGAAATGGATCCATCACTCGCTTTTTATATTCTTTACGCTGTGATTTGCAAATCTAGATATAACTTGCATCAATATAACAATCATCGAGTTATCAGCTATTCTAACAAATTGAGACAAAAGCCCAGACAAAAATGATTCGCGGAGTATTTGATTAGCCTGTAAACAGGATACAATCAAATTGATGAATGCTGCCATCGGAATTGGTTTATCACTATACAACTTAGCAAAACAAAAGACCTAGAGTGATCTGGAACACAAAAATTCTCATTGCTGAGCAATTTGTTTGATTGGTGTATGACTAATTCCTGCAATTCGGGAATAGTTTCAATTAAAATTGGGATTAGCCACTTTGAATTTCGAGGAAGACTCAGAAAACATAATTCCTCATCTTCTGAGATATCATCATCGACGGAGCTACCGTGGGACATTAGAATAAACTTCAACAAAACACTGACAATGTCAGCATTGGAAATAGTCTAAAACATAAGAAAGGAATTAACCTTTGAAGCAATGATTTCACAAAACAAAATAGTTTTCCTTGGAATATTCCAAACGGACAGGTAATTGAAAATATCTTCAATATAATTCATCCTTGTTATATATGCAGAATCCAAAGGATAAAATCGAGGCAATTCCGGAAATAAAAATAAACGTAGAATATCAATTGACTGTTCCGGTGAAAATGATTCGGGTTTTTGACAAATAGATCTGAACTCATTTGGAGAAAAATCTGTCAAAAATGCTTTCTTAACCCACGGCTGAGATATAACCAGGCACATCCAAAACCAAATTTCGTCAAAAATGACTTTACTGTGAGGCAATTTTCTATGATAAATCAACAAACCAATAGAATACCCAGAATTTATATCTGGATTTATCAAAGACACGTCCAATGTCATAATATACGCCATCTTAACTATATACTTAATTAAATGTCTTATAACCAATAATTCCAAAAATACGATAATAAAACCCGGACAACACACACCATGGAACCGTTTTATGTGCGTAGTGAGTGTACATTCTGTCATAAAGTGCACCCAAAGAGTTATAGGGCTTATTCAAAGATATATAATTTTTATCCAACGAAGAACAGTGAAAAAGGGTCGTAAAAACATTTATCACCGTTCGGAAGGCCTCAATCTCATATCCCTTTTTAAGTCGTTTCACTTAGAATATAAAAGTAAAAAAAACCGTTAAGAGGAACCGCAGGAAGTAATCTTAGAAATATGGAGAGAACTGCCTGGACAAGCATGCACCGACGAGAAACCATTGTTGCTATAAAGACTAGCACCGACTCCTTGTTTAAACGTTCATAAAACAGGGAATAAATGGAAATAATACCATTGGCCAGTTTACATAATAACGCGAGTAAACATGATTAGATGACGAATCATAAATAGCGTGGAGAGCAGTCAGAAATTCTTCTTGCAAATGCCGGTTTAATATGCAAATTTCAACACAGCGAAGAGACATTTGATAAGTTCTGAAATACCAATTTAGGATTTCTAAACCTTGTCAAATCAGTGGAAGTGGCAATAGTCCCAACAATATTAACAATACGACTCTGAATCAAAGAAGATTCTGCCATTCCCAAAATAAGAAAAAGAGACTGGGAACTCCACCTATTTTAATAATAAAGTCAAAGCAAACAGGAATTCCCGGTTTATCCGGGAAAATAAATTGTCATCGAGTATCAAATAATACCCAAACCCTTCTACCAAACCATTCGAAATGATTCGAGTACAGTCAAATGAAAAGTCTTGATACTTCATGTCAAAATCAGACTTAAGGTAATAGACAACAATAAACTCGAATAGTCTGAGAATTCAGAAAAACCGCAGCTACAAAATCCCTAATACAGATCAAATGGGAAAAGCAGGCAACGCTAACAACCCTGCCGTCAAAACAACCAAGAATGCTAAAAATCAAAAAACTATAGAAATACCTTCCAATAACGTCGTGGACGATGTTGTAATTTAAAAAGAAAGGTGTTCTATATTTATCTAATATTCCAATGACTGCAAACACAACAGCGACAACGTAAACGTGGAAAAAGGTTCCAAATATTTCATGAAGTCTCGCCATCACACTAACTAACTAATCGATACTACTAAATTATAAAATGCAAGTAAACCATCGAGCAAAACTTGAGCAAAGTAGACACTAAGAAAGAAGAATCGAAGAGTTCGAGAATCCATTCGATTACAGAAATGTGAATAAGACCGGTTTGTGTCTTTCCGGAAAGAATGGATTCGAACAGATCCAATGCCTTCTCAGCACACAGAACTGACACATTCAATCTCAAACAACCAACTTGATATATAAGCACAGTCTCCAATCGGCAACAAAGCAATTGAAGATTTGGAATCTGCCAGTGCCGCGTTAAGGTCGATTATTTCCCGTATATGAGCATAAAATACAACGTCCTTTACTTCTTGGAATCCCATTGGAACTACAAACTTCACTGCTCTAGAGGCGATCTACAAATAATTTATTAAATTAAATCACTTTTTTTAATCTCTGGGAAACTGCTTTACGATGCGGGCTAAATCCGTAGAGAAGAGTAAAACGCTCATTTTGCAAGTAAGATTCGAAATCTGAACGAGAGAAGGAAATCCGTGAAGGAAAATGTTTTAGAAATAGAACATGACGAACACTCGGATCGTCATTTTGAATCGATGGTATGTTTTCGTGAGAATATCGCCCAGTCTTTCCAAGTCCTTGTCTAGGATCAGAAACTGAATGCTGATGACTCTAATGGTTAACTAGAAAGTTGTATTCATTACATTTGAAATAGGTAAACAATCAACATTTGTGGGGAATTCATTAGACAATACTCCATTGGATATTAAGTAATTTATGTAGGTAGAATAAGTAAATAACCCAACACGGGTCAATTCACCAACAAGGCAGCATATTCGAGTAAAGGGCCCCCATCCTGCGACAGCTCCACTATCTAAGAATATATCAATCTCGTAAAATATACGTGGAAGTTGACATTTCGACAAAAAGTGAAAGAAAATTTTTTGGAATTCTTTGATATAGTCCGATTCGGAAATTTCTTCATCAATCTGGTGATCAATATTAATTTCGCAATACATCATATTGGGTTTTATCATTAGCCAATTGATTTAACCGCTTTGAAATAATTTCGGCAATCAGGAATGGCCGGTGACACTCGTCCTCGTCGTCCAAAATAGCCCATTCGAGGAAAAAATTTATACATGCTTTTTCATCCAAAGAACATTCCTGCTTAAATATTAAGTGTAAATAAACATTATCACAAATTTCCTGATAAAGACTAGTATAAAGTTCATCCACGGAACCAGGACTTAACATTGCATTTATGTTTAGAGAATTGAGTTTTGCTAGTACAAACGTCACCCATTTCAATGTTTTGCCTTCAAAATAGACATTAAAATGCCACAACCGGTATTTCCAAGTCTGTGAGGGAACGATTGCCACCTGCTACCACACATTGCACTACGTCCGAGTATTTCAGCTTCGACTTGTCTAACTTTAGAAATTCTTTCCTGAGAGCAAAACTAAAGTCAGAACCAAAAATATTACTTTGCTATCCGACAAAAATAATTGTGAAGGGAGACAAGGGAGGAAATCGAATGGACAAAATGTAAATACTGGGTTTGCAACGATCAAGTTGTAATGGACAAACGCTGTAGGACAATGAATCAGCAAATCGTGTATAAGTCCAATAAGACTTGTAATTAAAGATTTGGCATTAACACATTCCATATCCATCAACAAATCCCTGATATGTTTAAAATATGAGGACCTATTAGGATCTATATTAAATGTATGAAAGATGTTAGTCAACGACTGTGCCGCACTTGTGGCAAGTCTGCGGGCGAAAGTCATGTAGCGCTTTATTTGACCGATAAACTAATTGTGTTGTTACATAATTATGCCAAAAATGGATCAATACATACCTTTGCACAGATATGCCAATGCATGCAAAAGACTTGAAAATTTCCTGAATAGTTCTCAGTTTTACTGATTAGCCATTTGAACAACAAAGAACAGGAAACAAGCTTTTCCTACACGAAATGACAATCAAATCATACCTCGTACATATTTTCCAATAACAACACAAGAAAGTCTATCATTTTAAGAGTTTCTTGCAGTTTAATTGAAGTCAAAGTATTAGTTGGCCCCGATAAAGATGCTATGGGGTTTTTTCTTGACAAATTTGTTTGATTTGTCTGATTTCCAGTAAATATTGATTCCTGTAGAGAATCGATTAAATCAACAATAGCCACTGTCCATTCTATAGACAGTAAATGAATAGAAATGCACCTGAAGAGGGACTGTGGTTTCGGGTATTGCTTTTCTTGCGGTTATTTTCAGCATGTTGCAAATATAAGACAGAACTGACTTTCAGGAACCAAACACATCTGTTCATTGGAACTTTGTTTTTAAACAGGTAAATGAAAATTTCCTCTTTTTTGTTGAAATAAGGCACCTGGGTGATATTTTGAGCAGACCTAACCTGCTTTAGTAGTTCATGAAATGCCTTTCCTTTAGCTAGATTACCAATCCACATTTCAACCACAGGCCTAGACTGAGGTGTGTACTAAAACATGACCAATCTTGATTAGCTAACTGGAAAAAATGAAAGTTTGACTGCATTTGAAATTGGAGGTTGCTTTTTCTTAGTGATTGGCGGAGGAGACTTTTCTTGGTATTTCTTGTCGAATACGTCACCAATAAATGACATAATCTGAAAGATTAATCAATTTAATCGTACTTGTTGTTTAGTGGCAGGACAGGCCAGGTTGGTCAGATACTTAAAATAGGTTAAAGTAACCTACTACCTGGCCAGAAGGAGGTTTGTGTATGAATCCCTTCCGGATTACTTCAGCAGTGAGGACATCCTAGAATATAGTAATTTAGAGGATAGTTACCTCAGCTTGATCTTGGGACTGAGGGTAAACATCGGGGGGACCCAATGTGTTCCTTTTCAGGGCTTTTTTTTCATTATTTGCCCCAAACATGAATTTATATCAGTAATACGGCAGTACAATAAATACTACGATGAAAACTATTAAACCACAAAAGAATATAATTATCAATATCTATAATGGTGATAAATTAATAAATAAAATAAAAATGATTTAAATATCTTTTTTAATTAAATGACATCAAAATATTTTTTACCAAAAGACAAGTTTTAGAACTATAAAAGGTTTATTTTATTTATATTTAAAATGACTTTATATACATTATTTATAAAAATCATTTTTTGAAAATTAAAAAAATTCTCATATGACTAATTTAATCGATCCCAGAATTGTATTACCTGGCTAACTAAAATCTAACCAACTAAATTAAGATAATTGATTTGACTAACATCCAGAATTTTATTACAAAAAATCAATATCCATCTTAGTAATATGAAAATATAGACGGTAAATTAATAAAAATTCTATCGTCCTTTGAAGATTATAATCACTTAATTACAATAGACAGCAATTGTCTATCTCAGCGGTTCTCAAATGCGGCCCCCGGGGCCGCATGTGGCCCCCAGGATTTTTTTTGCGGCCCCTCTAGAGTAACTGACTTTTTAAATTTTTTAATAATGTTTAAATTTAATTATTCATTCTTAAGGTTAAACATATACATAATCCATAATTGGAATTGGTGATTTCATTAATCAATTTGAAGCACGTTTTGGGGTAAATTTATATAAATTTAATTTTTAGAATTTTAAAAAATTCCTTCCTTTAATGAAAATATTCGCAACTCCATTCAGCGTGGAAATTAAGGATGAGCCTGCAAAGTTTCAACTAGAACTTATTAATTTACAACATGATATAGAACTGGTGGCGTTGTTCAAAAATGCGTCAATTATTAATTTTTACGAATTAATTCCTCAAGACAAATTCAAAAATATAAGACACAATGCATATATGAATCTACATATTTATGCGAATCAATATTTAGTAAAATGGAAAATATAAAAATATATAAAATATTTTTTGTGCGGCCCGCGAAGCTAATCTTAATTATCGATTTGGCCCTTGAGCTAAAAAGGTTGAGAACCCCTGGTCTATCTAATCATGTCTTTTGTCGACATTTCTATAATATTTATTAATAGCCAATGTGAAGAGCATTAATTATATTTTTATCTTGAATAGTAAATTCTAATAACGTGCAATAAAATATTTGCGAATAAAAGTTGTTTTGAGAATTTGAAGTGTAATTAAATTAATGTGAAAATAAATTTTATCCACTTATCAAAACAATTATCGGGATCACAAGTGCATCGGGATCACGTGACTTTTGTTTTGACTCTTACCGTGGTCTTGGCGGTTAAATAAATAAAATAAATTATCTATAATTGAAAAATAGACACGAGAGAGAAATAAGTCAATTTCACAAACTATTATACAACTTGTTTGTTAAGTGTATAATTACGTAAACATTCTTTACTTAACGTTTATCAATTCAGATATAGTAATAAAGTGCTTTAAATAGAATCATTAGATATTGAGGAATTACTATTTAAACTTTTATTTGAGGTCAAAAGCAATAAACTATCGGTTCAATGTATTTTTCAGTTATTTTTGAATAAAACAAAAATGCTAAAATGATAACTGAGAACTTGACTATAAATATTTTTATGGGCATGTTAAATAATCTTAAAACGTAATTAACCTTAACGCATAATAATCTAAACAAAATTAAATTTTTCAAGGCAATAAATAAATTTGGATTTTTTTGTAAAATTATTACATTTGTCTTAATTGACTGACAAAACGACTATTTCTGATCTTAATGTGAATTTTTAAATCAACAATTCGATTATTAATCTATTTTTGATCATTATTTTTCCTGAAATATTTAAAATTATTCACAGATATTAAAGGTCGACTTTTTTAATTTAAAAAACGAATACTTAATTCAAAATTCAAGCTAAAACCAACGATATATAATTATGCTGTTGTCTAGAATTATACTTTTTAAAGAAATCATGTCGTCCAGCAGCTTGATAGCTCTGTGTCTCGGGATCATTAGATATTAAATTATCTAAAAAGCAGAAAAAAATTGGGTCTCCTTGATGGAATCGAAAAAGATTTCATGGATCAAAAAGATCTGTGATACTATCTTTCGCTTAAACGTTTGTGATACAAATTTATACTCATCATACAAGACAAAAATTTTTATCATATGCTCGTTAAGCGATCTGCTGGTGAAATGAGGCACTTGTACTACAAGGTTCTAATGTAGTATAAATCTCGGATCATAAAAGTTTGTTGATTCAAAGAGTTAAGTTAATTAACTGTTAATTATAACTCATAAAAATGATTTTGTCATTTTTTCACCGTAAGAGCATATCTAAAACCTTTCTTTATGGTTTCTAGTAATATTATTCTACACAATAGATAAATATTAGTAAATTAATTTCTAATTTTATCACGTGAAATTATTTTGAGACCCTCAATTTTCCTTTCGACTTAATGCTCACCAAATAGCTGGCATCTGAATATAAATTTCTAACTCATTCGATTAATTCTTTATCAATTATTACTAGTTCTACACGACGTCATTGTCACGTCAAAGCAATTGGTCAGATTCTCTATTTTGTTCTAATCCGAGTCGCATCTCGTAAATATGTCGAGATCATTTCTATCTTTATTTCACTTTCTAATTTGTTTAAGGTCCTCGTAAAAAACAACTGGCAATGTTGTCTTTTATCAATTATCAGGAATTTTAAAATTTGAGTTTTAAGTTTCACATGTTTTAAATCATCTGGGATCATGGATCAGGCAAATTGCAAATATAAAAATGAGAAGTTAAATAATTCTTTACTAGTACACATAGAGCATCCTTAGTCGACAAATAGCCCTTTATATTCTCTATGTTAGTAACAATACTTTTTTAAAACAAAGATCCCAAACATACGAACAACTCGAAATGTTTTTATACCCTGAGTATATTTGACTTGCTTAAATGAACGACCTTATCGAGCCCAAGTCTCATAATTGCTGACCCCTAATAAAAACGATAGTCCCTGAGTATTCTATAGACCATATGGTCAATTTCAGCGTACTCAGTTATTTCAAATTGCAAAAAACCGACGTATTACTTGGATAATAATATTGGGTATTTGAGATGCGCATTTTAATTATATTACGCATATACTCCATAACAACTACCATTTCGACAATGATTAGTAAACCTAAACTTTCAATCACACCAAGATCCATATATCCTTGGTGTTCCTCCAAAACTATAAGCTTATTCTGATAATTTTCATAAAATCGAATTTTGGCCATCAAGCGAAAAATAAAATGCGAACAGATTAATGCCTTTTTGATCAAAGATTCAACTAAACGTTTCTATGCGAATAAACGAGAAGTATTTGACTGCGTTACAGTTATCAATAGAAATTTTTTTGATATATTTATAATTAATAGACAAGTTTTAATAGATAAAAACTAAATTATAATCTGTGCAGTTAATTTTAATTTTTTATCAAAAAATAAATATAAAATTCGGTCGTTTGTGATAGGCTTAAATGGAACATGATGGCCGATGTCACATACCATTTAATTTCTGTACACTTGTGGAAAAAGCCCCTTATCCAATAGAATGTGTAACTTCTTATGAAAAATCATCAAATAATGGAATTGGCATTGAATTCTAAAATAATTTATTTAGAGATAATGATATTAGTTGGAACTCGAAACGGGTCACTTTTAGAATACCGTGCCAATATTTTAGACAGTATTTATTCATTTTACACCAAATAGCTACGATCGGAGCCGATTTAGTTAATATACAAAAAAATTTCTCCAAAAAACCAATTGTATCCATCTTTCATTAATATTTAACAATTTAGTTGCAGTTGACTGCATCGGCTGACCACAATCAGCTTATTTGTCTGACAGGTACCCCAATATTATATTAAAGATGGCTATGTTTGGGTTTATCAACTTGGAGACAGGTCTTTAGTACAAAAAATAAACGAAAACAAAGGTGCCACTCTATTTACGTTAGAACACGTTTGTTCTCTTGCTATATTCCACAGCGAGTAAGTGATGTAAAACGTAAAAAACATCCGGAGCGGATTTGTGTGCTTGTCTCGAGGACATTCGCAACAAAAGAACGATTTCTTTTAACAGATCCGATACTTTTATCAACGTCTTGACATTGTAGAGGTTCATCCTTGACCAATCTCGTTCTCATTGAACGGGTTTATGATTTTTATAAGGACAGTGAGCCAATCTAGACAAATTAGAAAAAAGAAAACATTTCGTGTGTAGCGTCAGGTTGTCCATTGATATGGCCTATTCCTCGGCAAATAGTAGTCGAACAAGAAATGTTTTTGTTTTTAGATGGCGGAAAACAAATGGTAATTTCTAGCCCATATTTAGAGCAATGCCCCGGTGGATAGACTAATGGACTGTCGTCATCCAACCAGTAATCGTATGGTTTAGGCCATCCAAACAAATGTATCTTGATTCGGTGTCCTTTCACCAAAGCAATGGTCGCCTGACGAATTATTTCATGATTGTAGTTGTCCACTGTTTCTATTCTCAACCCCTGAAAATATCCCACAGGATTTCTCTAAAAATACTCAAAATTGCTACAAACGGGATGAAATAAATTTTTTGGGGCAATGTTCATTCCACATAAATATTTATCTTTTGAAAATTTTCCAGAACATCTGAATATTTACCAAAATAAAGAACCATCAGGAACTTCCAAATCATCATCAAAGTCGTCGAGAGGCTTTATAAAAGGAGAATCAACTTTCGCCCAAAAACCACAAAAATTCTTCATTCCATCAAATTTTAAAAGTAGAAAATCTCCCAATATATCAGTCACTGTAGCTATTCTATTAACAAAGTATGCTGGAAGTTGATCAGACTCAATTGCCACCAATTTCATTCCAATTTGAAATAAGCAACAACATTTCTAATCAAATATAAACATGAAAATACGTCATAATCTCCACTTTAAATAACTCAGCAGGAGCAGCAAATCTCTTATCATTTTCAAGATAAGTAGACCATTCAAACTCAGAATATCCTAATATATTTTATATTATAATAAAACCCATTGGAGGCTCGAGGATTTTTCCATTTTTTGAGCACCAACCTACCGGAAACATGAATAAGGAATCAATTTCAAGCCAAAAGTCATAGCAGGAATTATATCCATCAAAATTTAGTCTTATTCTCGTTCCTGCCACGGCCGCCACATTCACGACGCAGTACAAATTTGGATTAAAAGGGTCGACCGCCTCCAAAGACATTCCTTTGGAAAACCCATTTTCCAATTTAAGATCCAACGAAATAAAAAATAAAAAATACTATATTTTCGAATGTAAAAGTTGGATGATCTTGATTATTTTCTGGATTAAAGTCCTTCCCTGCTTTATTTTAAAATCAAAATGTGATTACTTTTTAAAAAATTAGATAAATCCGTTCTTTTTACTTTGCATTTCTTATCTAACAAAGATCTAGGTCTTCCCGGACGTTGTCTTCTTGTTGGAGCACTTGGTGTATCTACGTTGCATTCTTTCGGTGATGCGACAAAGCCGGAATTTTCAGTTGTTAAGGATTCCTCAATTTTTGAAGAAATCTGAAATGGAGATAGATCTTCGTGTGTTTGGACAGAATGAATGTCAGATTCTTCACGAAAATTAAACTCCATGTCGTTGTGATGGTTCGAATAATTAACAGATTCGAACTGTTAATAAGTAAGTAAAATTAAACTATTTCCAACTCATCTTCGTTCATGTTTTCATCCATGTTAATTGACAATAATAATAATCTCCCTATTAATAAATTTAAAATTAAAGTATATGAAAATGCATTAAATTATTTACAAACAACACGAACGAATATTTATTAATTAAAATACATATATAATATTATTAAAAAATACATATATTTAAAAATCAAAAAAATTATTAAATATTTAAAGTTATTCTCAATCAATTAAAATGACAGATCCCTTAATAAATATTAAACATTATACACTCTTATTAAAAAATGGTTTTGTGTCTTTAAATTTTGTCAAATATAGCTCAATTAATTTTTTAAATAAACTAATTCATGTTTAATCGAAAAGTTTTTTTAAATAATTAATAAACCGAATAAAAAGAAGTTAATTAATGTCAACGCTGTTTACGTGTTCGTGAATAATTGACTTTTATCTATCCGACTAAGTCATTGGTGACTATCAATCTCTGAAGCGTGAATAAATTTATATTTCAATTTAATTTTTTTGTTAAATATATTTTTAAATGATCCTATTTTATGAAAAGTCGAAAAATCAAGATAAATTAATTATTAAATTTATTTAAAATAATTAAACAACATAATAAATTTATTTAAAAATCACCCTTGACAACAAGTTTCATTTTCATAGTTTTTTCTAAATAGCGAAGAAGTATGTACTTTATTTTGAGACACGGAGGTTATTTTAATTGGGATTTTAGCTATTAGATAATCAATCCGATTTCTTTAATCCAAACTGTCGATTAGATTTAATCATAGAAAACATTAAAAAGCGTTGTAATTGTAATGATGATGGTTAAAATCATATTTTTAAAATGTATTATAGACCAAATAGACGTGGCGGACGAAAACGGGTTCGTGCGTAATTTACCAAAATATGACCTCGCCGAATCAGGAATCAACGTATTTTCTAACCGTGAAGATTATATTTTACTAAAAATAGATGGTTTTTGTTTTTCACTTATTTATTGAAGAAAATGAAAAGCAGCCGTACATTCCCCTATTAAAAGGAATTCAATCAAATACAGAGTTTATGAGTATTTTTAATAAATTTGAATTTTATTAGCTAATCTAAGCCAGAGACCAGGATCACCCAGAAAAAATAAATTGAATAAAAATCGTCTTCAAAAAATTCAAAAAGTTAAAAAATCAATTGGTAAAAGTAAATAGAATAAAAAATATTTGAATTAACATCTCTAAATGATTTTAAAAAATTAAAACAACATTTATTTAAAAAATGAGTAGAAGTAACCCGAATAAATCGAAATAGTTCTTAAATATACAATGAATAAAATAATTTTTCGATTTTTTGGTCATATTTGATATAAAAATTAGGAAGGAATCAAAAGAGTACATAGAAACAATTAGCAATGACGCATAATTATTGTTCTTCGCATACAATATACTTAACCTTAAAGACTAGGAAGAGAATTTGTATAAAGAAACTATCTTAAAAATTTCATAAATAAACCCAAGGGTGTTAAAATCAGTATACTATTGGGAAAAGAAAATTATACTATTTTTGTAAGTTATATATTTCTAGTTCCCTATTGTCAAAAATTGTATGTTTTCATAACTTGTCTGCTTTTTAAAGTTCCGTGTGATTTGAAAGGAGATTTAAAATTAAAAAAATAATTAAATTTAATCCTCATAAGAAATTCCATTTTCCAAAAGAAATAATTGAAAATTATTTCAGATATTTATCATAACTGTCTTTATGCCTTTATTTTCATTGCTAGTGAACTCAATAAATTCATAATCAATATTGACAATAATAAATAATTGGATTTTACTAGTACAAATAAAAAGTTCAATAAAATTGCTTAAAATATAAATTATAAAAAGTTCGTTCGACATAGCGTATCAAACCACAATTTTCTTTTAATTACTTTTTACCGCACTATTAGCAGAAATTATACTAGTCTTTAATGAATACAAGTTTAAGGCGGAGATTTCGTTCTTATCATGAAAATGATTTCGGTGAAAGGATAATTACTCTTACGCCGTTTGGTTGTGAACAACGAAAATTATACAAAGTAATTTTTCTTCAATTTTCACAGGATAATACTGTAATCACTTCAAAATACACAATATATAATTTTTTATTTGTTAACCTCTACGAGCAGTTTCATCGAATTCCAAATATTTTTTTTCTTATTCTTTTGATATTACAGGTTGTGCATTTATAATGATCATTAAAAGCTATTGCCATATATTTCATCTGTTGAATATATTTCGACCATAATTCCTTTGGTGTTCATTTTAGCAGTCACTGCTATCAAAGATGGCTATGATGATTATGTATTTAAAAAAATATTCATATTTCAATAGAAAAAACACAAAGATGACCGCATTGCCAATGAACGAACAGCTTCAATCTTTAACAAACGGAATAAAGTATTTGAAAAAGATAAATGGAAAAATATACGAGTCGGAGACATTATTTTAATTAAAGAAAACGACATAATACCCGTGAGATATAACAAACTGATTTTTTATTTACTAAGGCTGATATTCTTACACTTTGTTCTTCAAGTGAGACAGGTTATTGCTACGTAAATACTGAGCATCTTGATGGGTATTTAAAAAAATTTAATATTTTTTAATAGAGAAATTGATCTAAAATACAAAATATGCTGTCAAGAATTTAACTATTTAAGATCTGAATTTGGTCTTTTATCCCAATTCGAAGGTTTATTAAAAATAATTTTTATACTAGAAACGTTTGTGTGTGAAAAACCCAGCAAAGATTTGAAAAGCTTTGAAGGAAGAAATGGTCGAGATCAAAATGCAGTGTCAGCAAATATTGATAATCTTTTACTGAGAGGAAGTAGCCTAAAAAATACCGATTGGTGTATTGGATTAGTCGTATACACGGGTCACGACACGAAAGTTATGCTTAATTCTGGAAAAATGCATTATAAGGTAACAGGGATAGAAAAATCATTAAATATGCTATGTCTAAAGGTTAAAAACTGATATTATAGTTTAGGTTATTATTGGAATGTTTATTTTTGATCTTCTTTCCGCTCTGGGTTCCGGATTATGGTCATATTATGTGGGTCGCTTCTTTGAAATATATTTACCTACTCCTACCTTTCTAGAAAAACTGAATTCAGATATCCAAGCTACTATTATTTCATTGATCACGATTCTTTCATATTTTATTTTATACAGCAATTGTGTACCTATATCTCTTTATGTTAGGTAAGTGACTAAATTTTATATGACTTTTAGCATTGAATTAGTCAAAATTGGACAAAGTTTGTTTATTAACTGGGATAAAAATATGATCAGTACTAATAATAACGTCAGAGGAAAGTGTAGAACTACAGCTTTGGCTGAAGATCTTGGCCAAATAGAACATATATTGACTGATAAAACCGGAACCCTTACAATTGTACGGTTATTTTATATTATGATTGTTAATTAGAACTTCTTTAAATTTAGACTTTGTTTAATTGGAGAAAAATTTTACTTGGAGGTTATTTTTTGAAATAATATTTTTAAAGGATGAAAAAAAGAATGACGACTTACAATCTCGTCTTTTAGAAGGCTCAGAATTAGAAACGTTGTTTTTTAAAGTCTTGGCTCTTTGCCATTCTGTAATCGTGAAAACAGATAGTTTCCAGCTGTTTATTATCTTTAGCCCAGATTGAATACCAGGCACAGTCAGCAGATGAAGAGTGTCTTATTTATTATGCCAAAAAACATGGAATCATTTTAAAAGTAATATGATTTCTCAACATTTTTTAAGGAAAGGACAGTTGATTCAATAAAACTGGAAATACATGGGAAGATCGAAATATTCAAAATCTATTGCACTCTTGAGTTTACTAACGCTAGAAAACGGATGAGTATTATTGTCGAAAATAACGGAAATATTTATTTGCTTAGCAAAGGTGCAGATGATGTTATTTGTACAACCTGTGAGTTACAAGACTTGGAAAGAATGAAAATTAAACAAAATCTTGAGGTGGTTGACTTTATCATCACTTTTCAGTTTATTTCGTCAGAAGGCCTTAGAATTCTCTGCATGTCTTATAAACAGTTGTTTAAGAAAGAATTTGATGACTGGTATGAAAAATACACAAATGCATGGTTTCCCGTTAAAATCCAGAATTTATATTAGTAAAATTATTGACGGAAAAAAGTCAGAACGATTAGAAATTATATACAGCGAAATCGAACGTGATATGAATTTTCTGGGAATTACTGGGATAGAAGACCGACTTCAAGACGGCGTCTGTGAAACATTGGCCAAATTAGCTAGCATCAATATAAAAGTTTGGATGTTAACTGGTGACAAATTGGGTTAGTTCGTGAAATGAATTTAATTTCAATTTTTAGAGACCGCTGTTAACATTGGTTATTCTTGTGGATTGTTTAATGATACTCTTGTTGAAGTGTTTAAATTGTCAGAAAATATAAAAGAAAGCATAAAAAATTGTCTTGAAAAATAAAAGAAATAATAACAGAAAACAATTATGATTATGATGAATATAAAAAAATGCTCCTAGACCACCCTTCCAAACATCCCGAGAACATTAGCTTATTTGGACTTATTTTGACTGGCGAGAGTGCGGTATTCCAGTTTAGTTAGTATTTCAGACATTTTGTCTTAACGAATGCCCAGAAGATTTTTACGAATTATCAATTTTTTGCCAAAATGTGATCTGTTGTCGAATGATGCCACTTCTCAAAGCAGAAATTGTCGAATTTATTAATAAACACTATCCACATACAACTACATTGGCTATTGGGGATGGAGGTAATGATGTCAGTATGATTAAAGGTTATCATATATATTCATCTTAAAAGCCGCTAATATTGGTATAGGAATTTCCGGGAGAGAAGGAAATCAAGCCGCATTGAATTCAGACTTCTCAATTCCAGAATTTAAACATCTCCAGAATTTACTTTTTGTTCATGGTCGATGGTGTTACGTTAGAATTGCAAAATTTTTATACTACTTTTTTTTCAAAAATATCTCATTCGCTTCTCTCAACATTTGGTTTATTTTTTTTACTGGCTTTAGTGCCCAAGTATTTATTTTATTGAATAATGCATTAGAAAATAGTTACAATGGAATATATATCATTTTATAATTTGTTTTATACTTCCCTTCCACCTTTTGTCCTTGGAATATTAGATCAAGTTTTTTTATATCATTGTAAATAACAGGATGTATCTGCCGAGGAATCATTCAATTGTCCAAAACTATACAAAGATTCTCTTCGGAGTCGTTATTTCAACAAAAGAGTGTTCGCCATATGTATTCTTGAATCCTTTTGGAATTCGTTTGTCGTGTTTTTTGTTACTCTACTGGCAACATGGGGGCAAACCTCCAGCACTGGCCACGATTTGAATGATTTACAAAGCTTTTATCATTTTATCATGGCTTATCATTTTGCTACAGTTACATTGAGAGTATATGTTGCTATATTCAATAATTATAGGTATCTTTCATGTTTTCCCAGTGGACAGTCATACATTTATTAGTAATTATAATGAGCATTTCAGTATATATTCTATTTACATTTATTTTTTCTGATGGTACGGCATATGCTGTGTACTCATCATCGCTTTTTTGGATTTCGTTGATACCAATTCTTTTGATTATTTCGATTGGATACCATACACAAAAGTTTTAAAATTATTAGTAATTTATAGAAGTTTAAAAAGATTTTTTAAACCAACAAAAATCGATAATATTCGTTTTAAAGTTCTTCAAAAAACTCATATAAATCAATGATTTTTTAGTGAAAAATTTAATAATTTTCCTTTTAAGCAAATATTGATTTTTTTAATTTTCTTAATGTTAAAAAATTAAATAGAATCATTTATTTTAAAAAATGACAGTTTAGATCGGGGTTTGAAAATTAAGGCTGCTCGAGTCATAAACCAAAACAGCCGCGCTTGCCTACTTTTGGCAGCATCCCCGGCCAGTGGATCCTGGGTTTGAGCATTCCCTAACGCCTCATCTGTCACTCTTCTCGATGATGAATCGGTAAGGATCGGAATCTCCCTGCGCCTTGGGCTAAGGCAATTTGTCCCGCACGTGTGTCGTTGTGGCTGCACTGTTGACTCTTTCGGTCTGCATCCTTTATCGTGCAGGAGGAGTGCCGGACGTTTTTTGAGGTACTCGGCTATAAACGACATCATACGGAGGGCCCTCGACTCGGCGGGAATTCCTTCGGTCCTCGAACCATCGGGTCTTGACCACGGTGACGGGAAACATCCTGACGGGATACCCTTTTCCCTTTTGAGAGCAGGAAAAGTCTCGTATAGGACGAAACCTGCTGGAATACTTTTTCTGCTTCACACCTAACTTCGTGTACTCTGGAGGCTAAATCTGCCGCTAAGAAGGCTGAAGATTTAAAGATATCCAAATATTCCGCCCTTTCGGAAGAGTTTTACGTGATGCCGATAGCGGTGAAGACGTCGGGTGCTCTTGATTCAAAGGCGGAAAAATTCCTTCGCAAGCTCGGGGCCAAAATCTCCATGCGCACTCACGATCCTCGGGAGGTGGACTGGCTTTTCCAGCGGTTCTTGATCGCCGTTATCCGGGGAACAGTTTGGCGATCAGTCAGGCCGCTGGCCCTCCGTTCGCTTAATCTATTAAAACTTTTTACAAATGCAGATATACAATAAAAAAATTAAAAAATTTTTTTAAAGATCTACACTAATGAAACATTTGAAATATTTTAATGTAAATAAAAACATTATATTAGTGTATAATATGTCGCGAGCGCAGCGAGCGACCGAGCGCAGCGAGCGACCACTCAATTTCTAGATCCGATCAATCAACAAATCTATAAATTGACAAATACACGGGCTGGTATTTGGGTTTAAATATATTCGATCACAAAAATTAAAATCGATGCCAAAGCAGAATGAGCTTTAAAACCGATTTCATAAATAAAAATAATATTTTACAATTTATAATTGATATTTTAGAATAATGAGAAAAAATCTAAATGCTTCATAATTTATTAAAATGTCAAAACAAGAATCTTCTGAAGGAGCAAGCCTGTCTGCACAGTTTATTTTTGATTAGAAGACCTAATTTTAGAGATTAAAACGAAAAAATAGCAATGAGATCTGTCAAATTATTACCCCCCTCACAACCTAAACCAAATTAGCGTTCAGTATTCATTGATTTTACTTTTTCTATTAAGGTCTACTTATAAATTATTTTATGGGATTCAATGGAAAACTTAAGTTATTTCAATTTTAATTTTAAATCATGTTAAAATTTTAAATAATTTAATAAATATATTTGTTGATGACAGGCTTGTTAGCTGTCAAAGTCGCGTCTAGCGCTCGGTCGCGCGCTGCGCTCGCGACATAATAAAACTTTATCTTAATAATAAAATGGTATGGTGTGTGTCTGTCTGTCTGTCTGTGTGTGCACACCAACTTCAAATTGGCAATACGATGTCCTCGACTTACATGATGAGGTCCTTAAAACCTTCCCTCCCAAAAAAATTAAAAAAAAATTTTCTGCATTTTGGTTAAAATGAACAACTACAATGTCCTCGACTTACATGATGAAGTCCTTAAAACCTTCCCCCCAAAAAAATTAAAAAAAAATTTTCTGCATTTTGGTTAAAATGAACAACTACAATGTCCTCGACTTACATGATGAAGTCCTTAAAACCTTCCCCCCCAAAAAAAATTAAAAAAAAATTTTCTGCATTTTGGTTAGAATGAACAACTACAATGTCCTCGACTTACATGATGAAGTCCTTAAAACCTTCCCCCCAAAAAAAATAAAAAAAAATTTTCTGCATTTTGGTTAAAATGAACAACTACAATGTCCTCGACTTACATGATGAAGTCCTTAAAACCTTCCTTCCAAAAAAAATTAAAAAAAAATTTTCTGCATTTTGGTTAAAATGAACAACTACAATGTCCTCGACTTACATGATGAAGTCCTTAAAACCTTCCCCCCCAAAAAAATTAAAAAAAAATTTTCTGCATTTTGGTTAAAATGAACAACTACAATGTCCTCGACTTACATGATGAAGTCCTTAAAACCTTCCCCCCCAAAAAAATTAAAAAAAAATTTTCTGCATTTTGGTTAGAATGAACAACTACAATGTCCTCGACTTACATGATGAAGTCCTTAAAACCTTCCCCCCAAAAAAAATTAAAAAAAAATTTTCTGCATTTTGGTTAAAATGAACAACTACAATGTCCTCGACTTACATGATGAAGTCCTTAAAACCTTCCCCCCCAAAAAAAATTAAAAAAAAATTTTCTGCATTTTGGTTAAAATGAACAACTACAATGTCCTCGACTTACATGATGAAGTCCTTAAAACCTTCCCCCCAAAAAAATTAAAAAAAAATTTTCTGCATTTTGGTTAAAATGAACAACTACAATGTCCTCGACTTACATGATGAAGTCCTTAAAACCTTCCCCCCAAAAAAAATTAAAAAAAAATTTTCTGCATTTTGGTTAAAATGAACAACTACAATGTCCTCGACTTACATGATGAAGTCCTTAAACCCTCCCCCCCAAAAAAAATTAAAAAAAAATTTTCTGCATTTTGGTTAAAATGAACAACTACAATGTCCTCGACTTACATGATGAAGTCCTTAAAACCTTCCCCCCAAAAAAATAAAAAAAAAAATTTTCTGCATTTTGGTTAAAATGAACAACTACAATGTCCTCGACTTACATGATGAAGTCCTTAAAACCTTCCCCCCAAAAAAAATTAAAAAAAAATTTTCTGCATTTTGGTTAAAATGAACAACTACAATGTCCTCAACTTACATGATGAAGTCCTTAAAACCTTCCCCCCAAAAAAATTAAAAAAAAATTTTCTGCATTTTGGTTAAAATGAACAACTACAATGTCCTCGACTTACATGATGAAGTCCTTAAAACCTTCCCCCAAAAAATCAAAAAATTATTTTCTGCATTTTGATTAAAATGAACAACGCGAATGTCCTCGACATTCATGATGAGGTCCATTAAAACTTCAAGGCAAAAATCTCACGTATTAAGAATATCCTTGATGAAAACGACAGCGAGAATATTAACAATGATGAACTCCCAATTATTCGCGATAAAGAAATTCAATTCATCCTATGTTTTTCTCTTTAAAATTAAATGCATATATCATTATCGACCATGAATCAAAATTAAAGCTATATCATATTTGACTTTGACAGAATGTGCAATCACAGATTGCACGACTTTGAATAGAGTGTGCAAGTAACAGATTTAGAAAAACCACTTTGATAGTTGAAACCACATTAGCACAATCATTAACACAATTTACCACCAATTGACGCACGACCTTGAATAGAGTGTGCAATTAACAGATTTTGAAAAACACTTTGATAGTTGAAACCACATTAGCACAACCGTTAACACAATTTACCACCAATTGACAGCGCAATCAGAAGAATTGCGTAAAAATATTAACTATTTACTTGAGTTTTTCGTAAAGATAGAATTTATTTTCGGTATGCCTCTTTTCCTAAACTTTTTTATTATTCAAAAATAATTTTTTAAATAGATAACCGAAGGAGGAAAAACGAAGCTGAAGAAAAAACGGTCAGCTTAATAAGGTAATTAATTAAATCTTTTTTGTGTGTCGCTTTCTTGCCTGCCGCATTTCCGCCTGCCGTATCTCCCCCTGCCCCATTTCCGCCAGTAAAAAAAAAAAAAAGAAAAAAAAGGAAATTACAAAGGAAAAATGAAAAAATTAAATATAAAAAAAATAAACCACAAAAAATGAAAAAAAAGTTTGCAATGACAATAAACAAGGCCCAGGGACAGTCATTAAAGGTAGTTGGGTTATTTTTAGAGAGTGAGTGCTTTTCACATGGACAGCTGTATGTGGGATGCTCGAGGGTAGGCAGAAGAGAAAATTTATTCATATATGCCAGGAAGGACGGACGACAAACATCGTTTATCAACAGGCGATAGAATAGGGTTACATTAAACCAGGTAGTTTTATACATCTACATAAACTTATAGTTGTTTGATGAAACAGGCCCTCCGCAGGAGCTAGGTCGCGGTGAGCGAAGCGAGCTGCCGAGCTAGTAAACTTATATTTATTTCTTTTTTGATTTGTATTTTTTCTTAATCTCTATATTTTTTGTTTGTTTTTCAAGGATACAAAGTTGCGTAATTTGATCGATAAAATCATCAGGAGGAGAACTGAATGGGTCTTGAAAACAATATTTTACTAAAATACAGTCTTTATATATTATTGAAATTATAACTTTGAGTCGTTTTTTTGATCGCAATTTTAATTTTTTGATTGAGTGGAGTACTTGAATCAAATACTTTTGAAAACTGATTCGGATTAGTTTTCATCAAATGCTTAGAATACGTGCTTATTATGTAGGTAAAGGTAAAAACTATTTTGAAGTTTTATTCAATTTTAATGTTTCAATGTGATCACATTTTGAACAATTAAAGGAATTTTTAGATATTAACAAATTTGGAAACATTGAAACCATTTTATTTTTTTCCGAATCTTTGTATAACTGCAATTATAAAAATAAAACTGAAATAATGATAGGTCAGGTAGGTAACGACTAATCTTACCATAACTCATACAGTTCGCATAATCAAAAATGCATTAAAACATGATTAATACCTAGTGCTAACATGAAGTGGTTTAAAATCTATTCTTTTGAATAATAAAAGAAGAGATCAATACAAATTAATTGCCGCTACGATTCATTGATTTTAAATAATTTAGATAATTTCAAAAAATATAAATGCAATAAGAATGACCGGAATTCTACCATTTAATTAAATCATAATGCTTGCGAGAGAAATTCCTTAGCAAAATGTTGTATCTTAAGAATAATGGCTTTTTAGAAATCTATATCAACCGTTAAATTGCTAATTGTTCTATTGGCAGTCTCTATGTTCTTCTCTTGGAGTGAATATGAGAACAGCTTATCATTGGATTGAAAATAAAGATAAAGAAAGACATCCAAGAGGAGGTAAAAGAAATAAAGAAATTCAAAAAATTAAATAAATATAAATGAATTAATTATTTGGATTGGAGCTGATTCTCAGATCACTTTGAAAGAATGTGTGGAAAAAATACGAAATAATTATTCAATCTCTGTGTCTGTTACAACAGTAAAAAATTGGCTTGATGGGGAATTAATTTCTCTCAAAACCTTTCGACCAATAGTAGCCAATGTAAATTCATCTGAAAATAAAGAAAAAAGAATACATTATTTGGATTGCTTGTTTAAAGCAAGGTCTGCTGGAAGAACTTTAATTTGGATCGATGAATCCAATTTTAATTTATATTGTAAGAGAAAAGAAGGACGATCAAAAATAGAATCTCGTTCTTTTGTCTTGACTCCAAATTTGAGAGGCTCTAACTTACATTGTGTAAGTGCAATGTCTGTTTCAACATTGCTTAATTTTCAATGCAAAAGAGGTTCTTACAGAGAAGAAGATTATAAAGAATGGATAAAAGAATTAATGAATGTAGGTCTTTGTTCGTAGACCCTACTTTTATAAATGACAATGCTCATGTTCACAATCAATTGGAATCAGTTGTGGAGCAAGAAGAAAATATTAAACCTTTACAACTGGTTCCATATTCCTACTTATTAAACCCGATTGAATTAGCCTGGAGTACTTTTAAATCAGAAGTAAAAAATCCTAAGAGAAAAGATGCAAATAATTCTCAATTATAACAAAACTCCGGATGGTTCTTCAATTTCTGAATATAGGCTAAGAATATTAAAAGAAATTGCAGGAGACGCAAAAACTGTTTTAACACCAGAAAAACTGATGGGATTTGTTAGCCGGGTTGAAAAATATTATCCCCGAGTTACTCATGGTGAGGACCTTTATGATTGTTAATTTAACAAATAATATTTTTCTTGTTGCCCATAATATGATTACAATTAGTATATGCAATATTTTGATAAAATGCAAACTTGAATTCCAAAATTGTAAATTTGAAATTTTCAATTACAATTAGAAGTTATTAAAGAGGTTTTTGATGACCAAAGGTCCTCTCGAAGTGGTTTTTAATGACTTCCGGACTATCCTTCCATCCCTCTCGGCCATTGGCCTATCCATTAATGCAAATAAATCCAAAATAGTGAATATCCACCTTCATCAAAGTTTATTCTCTGCTGCCTCTTCCATTTGCCGCAATATTCTTCTAGACGTTCGTATTGCCGAAAAGCCTAATCTATCCAATCTTGGGGCTCCCTTGGGTCTTTCCGCTCTAGAAGCTTCATTTTCAGAAAAAATTTAGAATCTCTCTAAAATGATCAAGAGGCTTAAAAAAGTCGAGCCTCATGTCGCATTTTTCCTTTTACGAAATCACTTTTCCGCCCCTAAGGTTCTTTATACGCTAAGATGTGCACCCTGTTTCCACAGAAGTGACCTCCTATCTGATTTTCAGATCCTGTTTCGATTTGGCTCTTCCGGCTTACCTTTCCTCTCATTCTGCCTCCCGCACTCTCTCAGACATCGTTCTTCGAAACCTTCCCGAACGGAAAGTGTCTGCAGATTTTGTCGCGGCAGGTCTCTTATGGAAGGCCCGGTTTGACTCGAGGCGGGCTGAGTCCGAGCACTTCCAGCGCCAGTGAGATGAGATTGTATGTTGTTCTTTGTACAAAGAACTCACTCCGAAACTTAATCAACACATGCTCGCTTGCCTTCGTGCAGGCTGTCACCCAGGCAGCGGTGCATGGATTAATACCTTCCCCCTTCTTTCAATTGGGAACCTCTTTGACTCCGAGTGCCTAAAAATCGCTATCTCCTTACGTGTCGGACTTGAAATCTGTCAGGCTCATAAATGTCGCTGTGGGGGAACTGTAGACGAGTTCGGATTACATCCCCTCTCCTGCCTCCGTTGTGGAGGCCGTGCGCCTCCCCACAGTTTGAAAACCTTTCCTGGAGCAGACATAGAATGAGCCACCACGGTAGAACGGTTGATGTAGGCAACTATTTTGTCCAGAGGTACATCTACGTGTACAGAATTTGTGTACAGCCAGTTCTCATATATGATTAAGAGGGTTAGTTCGGTACGAAGGCGAGTGACTACTTGATCGGATAGTTGGAAAAACAAGACGTTTGCGTTAAAATTGGCTTACGGATTACAACTTGACGGAAGGCTAGAAGACTCGCAGATGGTCCTAAAGAAAACGTGTGTTTCATCATCATAGTTTGGGTAGCACTGAAAGAGCCTTTTTTATCTCCCTGTTAATGATTTTCCTTTCTTTTTTAGTTTTGATTTTTTGGCAATAAAAAGGATTCAATTTATAATTGTATAGGAATGTTTGCTAATGAATATAATATTTATTTTTTCTAATTTTTTATTGAGTCAAAACTATATATGAGTTGTATACCCAAGCTATTTTAATTTAAGATTGATAGATAACAAAAATTTTTTTACTCGTAAAAGTGCTCTCAGATTAAGTATCAAATAATTTACAAAATCAAAAAGATAAATAAAACCAAAAGAAAACTAAACCAATCATAAGAGAAAAAATTATTCCGTTTTAATGGGTTCAGCAGAATTCAAGTGTTTTTTCAGAGGACCCTTAAAAAATAACGGTAATAAAAAACCATAAATTTAAGCTTCTCGTCACTTGTCTGGAACCGTCCGTGACCAAATTTGCTCGAAGTGTCAATAAACTTAAGATCGACATCCTCCCTTGATCTTCTACTGGTTTGCGTCAATAGAGACTAAATTATAAATATATTAAAATCAGACTTTTCTAAGCGTGATGGTACGTTTCCGTGGTCCCATGCAGCATCCTTTGATCATGATATAGTCATTCTTCACTTCACCGTAACGAACAAAGCCTCCCATTGGAGTAATATGTTTTTCAGTTAAATCATAGGCCGTCAATTGTTTCGGAGCAACTCTTCCGTTTTCATCATCGCCAATAGCATCCCCAATCCTGTATATTTTTTTATTAATCTCAGTCCGGTGGTGGAAGCCCATTTGTCCAGCACGACTTACGGAATACGAAACTCGTGCAGGATGCCAAGCTCCAATACAAGCAACTTTCCTAAGACCTTTCCTGCTCTTCCTAGGCATCTTCTTTGGCCTCCATCTCTTGATACATCCTTGAAACCCCTTCCCTTTGGTAACTCCAATAACATCAATCATTTCTCCCTCTGCAAACAATTCACTTATCTTCAATTCCTTTTCAAAGTGTTCTGTAGCCCAGGCAACTTTATCCTCAATAGTTCCCCCATTTAACTGAATCTCCATCACATGAGACTTTTTCTGTCCCAATTTCAACTTACTCATCTAACAGGAGACACTTTAAAATAAAATATTACCTGCGTATGTGCAATGATTCTGACAACTGAAGCATACTTTTTAATTTTTTCAAATTGTCTCTTAATGCTAGCCACACCAACAGGAGTACTCCATTTATTAGCATAGCGCACAAAAGCACGTTTCTTTGACGCATACCTAAAAAGTCACAATTTGGCAAATACCAGTTTTTGTAGAATCTTCTACGGAATTCATCCGATAAGAAATGTGCAAATATTGTTGTACAATGTCTGAGGCCTCTCGGTGTTTTAATATACCCAACAACTCCAACAACAACCATTGGTGGGGCTTCGAGGACAGTTACAGCCTCTACTATGTCTTTGTCATTAGCCTCTGAAAAATATTTGTCCAGAGTTATATATACTTGATCCAGGCCTGACTACGTGGCGGACAACATGAGTCATTCCAGCTTTGAAAGCCCTGAATGCAGTTGGATGAACAGGCTTTGTCTTGTCGTCCTTTGGAAAGGCTTTTACTTTCCCTACAGTTCTTGAACATCGCTTTCTGGGAAGAAAAGCAAGAGATCCGTGTCTTGGTATGTGGAATTTACGATGAGACTGTTTAATAAGTTGGAACGGAAAGTTATATTTAAGATAGAAACACACCAACCATCAAAAAATTATGAGCACGTTATGTCGTGGTATATTAAATTATATATATTAATTAATAATAAAAAAACTATTATTATTATTATAATTATTATAAAAATAGGAATTGTCTTTCGTTTTTTAATTTTAATCATTTTTGGGGTTCTTAAAAAATCTTGATAAAACTCCACAAAAATATTTTTTCATTTTAATATTTGTAATAAATATTTCCATTTCTTTCTATAAGAAATAGACATCTACAAAATTGAACAAATATTTGAATTAGTGAATCAAATAAAAACTATTAAATCTTTCATACTATTTATTATTTACAAAAAACTGTTTTTTTAAAGATTTCATTAAATAAAAAATTCCAAAAAATTCTTCAAGCAGCTGAAAAAACCAGGTTTAAAAAAATACAATACAACCAAAGAAAAATGGCTGTTTTGATTCATGAATTTGAAATTTACAAAAAACAAAATGGAATCAAAAACAACATCGTCTATGGTCATAGAGAAAAGGCGAACCAAGATGATGCACGCGCGTGGAAAAATTGAGGAGTGGTACTTTACACACTTTCAGCAAGTATTAAGGCACCGCAAATTATAAATTATTAAATCTTTTTGCTAATGATTTCTCTGCTAATATTGATTTGATGGAACTCTGAAATGCTTTATAGGTAGTTTATATAGCACAGATTTAGAGAAAATGTGCCATCGAAAAATCTGAAGAGGCTTCAAAAGCATTACTTGAAGCAGTTTGGTTTCCACAGCTTTACCAAGTCTCAATAAATGAGTTCTTTTGACTATCAAGCTTTATTTAGACTTTTTAAAACAAACTTGAGCTCAAGTAGATTAGATTGGGATAAAACAGAAAATCATGAATAAGATTGCGGAATTTTCAGGTACTAGTACCTGGTCTATAATAGTTAGGAGTTTTTGTTTACCAGAACCTCAAGGATTTTGAAATCTGAGTAAGCATGGAGGACGCATGTTTATAGACTGTTAGGGAAATTAAAAAGTTTTGAGATAAATAATATTAACAACCATTTCTACGTTTTTTTCGTCAGTTATGTAACCTAGGAATTTTAAAATTTATAGTATTATTATCAATACTGCACTTTTTAGTCAAATTGAGTTTCATTTGTCTAAGTAGTAGTTTCTCAGATTGTTAAAAATTATTTTTTGTAGTTATGAGGCTTTATTGGTCATTCGACTGACTTAAAAGCGAGCAATACAAGTGTTACTAAGTGTTACTTCGTTATTATTTTATTATGTTTATGTCCAAATTTCTTAAAAAAAGATTTTAAAAAATACAGCTCTACTTTATATCAGAAAAGGTTTTTTAGGGCAAGAAGTGTGATCGCACAAGTAAATGGGAATAATATTTGATATTTTTATATAAGTTTGTTATACGTTGAGATGTTGTTTCTTTTGTTTTCAGAACTCATTAACTTCGGGAAGTATTCGAATGTTCTTTAAATTTAAAGAAAAAAATATTTTATTTCAAGTGTTTGGACAATGTTAACTCTATAAAAATGGTCGGTATGGGTTGACAGAAAAGACCAATAATTATTCGAAGGTCAATGTTTTGCAATTCCTGGATTTTTATTATTTTAGTAAATAAACTGACTTGGACAGAATTTGTTGAAAATAGTCTTGACGAATTGTTTATAAACTAGAATGAGATTTTCTAGAATTTTTACAGAAATACTTTGACAATCCTCGTAAAGAATTTACTTTCATTTTGTTTTTTTCTAGATTATAACGAAAGCACAAATCAAAAATCTGAGGTAATGTTACACAGATAAGAATAGAACTGAACATTGAAAACACAGTTTGGAGGTGCCAAAAATACTATTGATGTAAATTTCGGTCTGCTCAGGTCTGTCAAAGATAAAGTTTGTGTGACCATATCTTTCAATGATCGGCAACACTTGAAAATTAGATTTATGATTAAACAAATTATTTGTATCAACGACTGTGGTTTCTGTCAGATTCGATTTGTTGAAACAATCAACGATAAATTGAATGACGGCGCTAAGGTGAGACGTTGTTTAGCAAAGTAAGCGGAAGCTCTGTTATAACCTGGAAAGATACCAGGATTTCTGGATTTTGTTTAGAACACCTCTTTCATGTATTTCTAAATTATGAACCTTATGGAAAAAAAACAAAAAGGAGAAGGTTCGAATACATGATAATTTTGTTCAAAGAAGCGAGTTATTGACTTTTTACAAACCAACAAATCTCAAAAAAAATAAAATACTTTTTATTTGATAATTATACGTTTAGGTGATACATACCATTTGATCTTTTAGCAAAAATGTATTAGTGAAGATAATACAGTTCATTCCTGTAAGAAAGATAAATAAACAATATGAAACTAATTTTTTATTCAAAAAAAATCTATTTAATTTCTATACTATTTAAATATCTTTGGAGATTTTCTCTTTTATAACAATATTTTTATCAGAAGACGACTAAGTATTAAATCGTTTACATATTAAAATTAAAATTTTTCTAAATTGCATTTCGACTCAAAAATATGTGGATTTATACTCACTATTTTAAATGTATGTCTGAATTAACTATAGCACACAAGTAAACAGAAAAAGTAACTATAAGATTCACACCAGCTCAACAAAAATGAAATGCACGTTTTATTTTACTAAAAATTAATCAGGATCGTCCTTTAAAAAATCCACCCAACAAATCTCTGATTTTCTTATCTCGGCGATCCCCATTTCCACACAAAGATTCTTCTACATATTTTTTTTCTTTTTCGAACTCGTCACTATCCGCAACCAAATTATCTGAATAAAAAAATAAAACAAATGAACTTGTCAAACCTATTTCAGTCTGAACTAGAATCCTGATATTCTCTAACTGTTCTCTACCAAACGACAACGTCCAGCACAACAAAAAATAAATTCTTCGGTGAAGCGACAAAAAATGTCGTTTTTCACGTCCAGTTGACTGTTGAATCCCATCTTGAACAAACCGGTAAACATCAGAAAGTGCTCTGAGACAATAATCAACGTTTTTCTTAAAAGCCAACAGAGACAGAACGTCTCTTCCTATCCCAATTTTTTGAAATTTCAAAAAATGAATGTCATTATTGGAACTACAAATTCCATTCAACGCCGTATAAAATGACTCGATGGCACTTTCCTCCACAGCCCAGAAAGGCTGCAAAAAACGACTACAACCATCAAAAACAATCTATAAAAACATATCTAAATTAAAATCACCTTCGAACATTCTAATGAGAAGGTTGACTGTTCTCCATTATGAAGGCGAATACAAATGACGTACCCAGTTAGGACAGCCACTATTTGAGAAGCAATCCCATATGACGGAGGATTCTAAAATTATTCTAAAATTTGACTTTGCAAATTTTCTCAAATGGCTCAATAGAGGACAGAATTGAGGGCATCTCGGGAGAATTTGTTTCTTGAACTAATTGCTAATTTCGATAAAAAAAACATTAAAATACAGTTTTTGTCCACCATGGAGTGTATAACTTGATAGAAGAAATTCCCCTTTCAATTAAATCTTCAAATTCTTTAATTTCATTTGGAGTCAGCTTAGACAACACGGCCTCAACATCGTCTAAATTGATTATAAAAAGTATAAACCGAGATCAACTCCTTCGATACGCTCGTGAAGGTCATTTGTGTCAATAAAAGGTATTTCTTCTGGAATTTTATTAAATTTAACGTATCTTACCTTCAGATGTTTCTTGCTTAAATCTTTGCAGTAAATCATATGTTTTCGCTCTCAAGTCAGGGTTTGCACTAATTTAAATTTTTGCAAAGAAATGAATTTATTTTTGCAAAAAATTTCGAATATTTACCATTTTTTACGGTAGTTTAATTCATCGTAAACACATTGTTGGTAAAACTGTTCAGAACAAGTGCTATGTTCCTTTGATTTATAACATTCTGAACCGCAGTAGTGTATGTTGCACCTCGGGCAAGTATATTTTGAAATATTTTCTTCACAACTATTTTTTGTAATATCAAAAAAAACAAACATTGAACACACTAATGACATTTAATTAAATTATTTTTAAGACAAAATTTTTACTAATTAAATATTTAATATATTAATAACATAATAATAAGTAATAATGGTCAATTTGCAGGTTCGAATTAAAAGAATTGTAAACGGAAATTTAAAACATTGCATTATTTCAGAAAAACGTCGGTGGTTGTAGTTAGAAGTAATGCTTTGCTTATGTGGCTTTGAAAAGGACATCCAACTTGTTTAATGTTTCCCGTCAGAGATTAAGTTTGCTTTCCTAAAAGCTAATTTTAGAATTGTTTAAAGATGAAACTTATTGTCAATCATTGCACGAATTTTAGCAACATTTTGGGGTTTCTAGAAGATTTCCATAATGCTTTTTAAACATGTCAAAGAAAATCTTATCAGCCAGATGCATTCTGCAACGAGGTTAGGACAAAAGAGTCAGTTTTCTCAAAATTTTCCACTTTTAGCGATGACTAGGGAGCTAACATAGTTTTAGACCAAACCGTTGAAATTTGAGATTAAAAAGGCTAGAAAAACGTAGTTTTTGGAAAGCAGTTGGAAAGTCTTATTAATGTGTTTATTGAGGAATCACGTGCATTTTCCTTTCATTAGATCGTTGAGAATTTTATGGAAAAGGTTTTTAAATCTTATATTTTTGACAGTTTCTCCTACTAGGCGTCAGAGAAAATCAGTTATTTTTTCAAGTTAAATTATGCATAGGTGATAGATGGTTTGATGAATTTGTTTGAGCGCCAGGAGATTTGTTTTTTTTATAATGATTGATTTAATTATCCAGAGTTTTTGGAACATTGATATTTTTCAAATTGGAAGGAGATATAAAAGTCAAGAGCCAAGATTTACAGACTTAAAAAATTGTCACTCCGCTTCAAGACACTCCGCTTCCTTCGCTCGCTCGGTCGACGGATTTCTAGGACTAGCCACGATCCAAGAGAGTATTCTTGGCTCCTGGAACGTCTGTCGATTGCTGTGATCCGAGGGAACGGCTTCGCCATTCGCGAGGCTGGCCGGGTGTCTCGTGAGGCCTTAATTAGCTTGGCTATCTTTTTACTTTTAGATATCGTTATTAGATTTAAAAAATAAAAAAAAAATTGTCTATTGTTAAAAGACAGGAACTTTTTATGTAACTGAAAATTTTATATGAGATGAATAGTGTATTAGAAGATTCAAAAAAATCCGATTTTTATTTTATTCAATAACATCTTTATTTGTCTAAGGAAAATTCCGGCTACCATATATTTAAAAAAATGTACCAAATTTGGCTAATAAAAAAGCATGTATCACTGAAATTTTGTGTCGATTATACGACAAGTTTGTCAAGCCAATATTTGTATATAATTCCAGAACATGAGCATGTTTTAAAACAATCTAGAGAAACTAGACACTTCACACAGAAACCAATTCCGCATGTTAACCGGAATCCGAAAAATATTCGATAGTTAAATCTAAAACAATCAGCGCTAATGTTATTCAATCAAGGTGGCAATTATTTAGACATATTCTTAGAACGGACTCAAACACGCCATAACACAGAATAATAAAAGAATATTTCTACAGAGCCGGAAATAAAGGATTCCGAGCCAGACCAAAAAACATACTTCCAACTATACTTAAAAGATGACTAGGGACGAACTGGCTGCAAATTGGTCACAGGGGATGATGTTTGGATGAAAGCCAAAAATAAAGTAAGGTGGGAAAAAATAGTGCGAAGGATGCTAGTATGGCTCAACCGAAACCCTTATAGGTCTATACGAAAAAGCTCTTGAGTTCGTATTGATTGAGCGCTAAAAATTTCCGTAATTGATTTGGAACTGAAAAAAGGGATTAGCATGTCAAAGTTCATTTATTATGTCTCTAGGTGGAATGAACAATTTAATTATGTACATTTTAAAAGTTTATGTCAGCTGATTGAGGGCGTAATGTCTGCATAGAGTAATATCTGATTCTCTTATTGATACTCTATGGCTTTTCTATGGTGCTCTCGGAGATTTTTGCCAGTAAAATTGATTAAACACATTGGCTAAACTGTTGGAAATAAATTTAAAGTGTCGAGTTCAAAAAATTAGGAACGATACAAATGAAATTGATGTTTATTTACAAAACAAATAAAATTAAAAAAATATAAACTGCGACGATATTTATTTTTGTTCGGAACACCCATGGAAATGTTATCCGGGGAATTAAGAGGTCTACGTGGAATGTGATGACATAAAACGAGGCATAATCATATCATTTCTCTGACCCCGACTAAAATAAACATTATTAGATAATTTGGCAATCAACTATGAATCTTGAGGATATCCTCTCCTGTTTGGATAATTGTCGGATTGGATGTCCCAATCCATCACAGACGCTTCACCGGGATTGTTATACATATTCATCTGCGGAAGATTAGAAGGAACGTTCAAATAATGAGTTTGAGAATTTGGGTGAGCATGAGAAAAACGGAATGGACGTTGCTTCGAACAAATTTGCTGGGGATTCTCGAAATCTACAAAAAAAACAAAAAAATATACTTGTACTGTATAAGTCAGGAGGTAATTCAGAGAGCATTGATTGGTTAGGGGGGATATAAACTGGCGGATAACGAAATTGGTTATTATATTGTCCAGGGCAGTAGGGATTCCGAGGAATATAATTATTGGGAGTTCTAATAATTATAAAAAGCTTTAAACCGTTGATTGAAAGACCGAAACTTCTCATGGTCATATCGAACTCTTTTATGAGAGTTTTCTGGGGTCATATACCCAATATCACATTGTGGATGTCCAGACGATAATCGAGGATGCGCGATCTTAATACCAGGCAAACCCGGTTCTAAAATGTAAAATTAAACAAATTCCAACGATCAATGAGATCTGTAGATGAACACGTAAAACGTCTACGCGATTGGGGGGAATGAAGACGTAACGGAGGAGACTCAAAGCCCGATTTTACAAAATTATTGGACAACTAACATTATAAAGGTATAAGAACTTGGGGACAAAAATTATCTGAGGAGGGAGTTTCGTTTTTTCCCAACTCAAGTTCTTTGTTATAAAAATTCTGAGAATAATATTTGAGATGAGTATGCAATCCAAGTAAACTAAAATGGAAAAAAACACATTTACCGATTATCAAGGAAATATTTCATCTCGTAGTCATCAACGACTAAAAGCGACACATGTGATCCACACAGAAATGAGCCCTTGTAACCCTCAATTATCTCCCAAGGATTTAAAAGAATTCTATTTGACACATGCAATCCCTGAGAAATAACAAAAATATAAAACCTCCGACAAATCAGTAGTAGATGAAGGAATTTTCTTTCCTTTAAATCCAGTGAATGTCTGGTAGAACTGCACATTATCATTTCATCGTGCATGAGATCGTCCGGTGGTAAAAGTTGACTTATAAGTTGATTACACTCATCGGAAGATTATTCATTTCTTTCTAAAAAATAAAAAAAAATGACGACCCAAATCTTTTTCATGAACTCAGTAATTGAAGACAAATCTTCACCACTGACGACAATAGCAAGAGATACCAACATGTCATAAACAATCAAAAATAAATCTCTGTATACAGTCAAATAAAAATACAAAACCTTTCAAAGTCACATGTAACAATTTCACGAAGAATAATCTGAGCCAAAACTACCATCCAAGCCACACTCTGTTCGGCAATCACGTAATCAAATAATTTGGTCAGCTACAGATATAAAAGAAGACTATACCAGTTCCATTCTAATATGAAATGGATCCATCACTCGCTTTTTATATTCTTTACGCTGTGATTTGCAAATCTAGATATAACTTGCATCAATATAACAATCATCGAGTTATCAGCTATTCTAACAAATTGAGACAAAAGTCCAGACAAAAATGATTCGCGGAGTATTTGATTAGCCTTTAAACAGGATACAATCAAATTGATGAATGCTGCCATCGGAATTGGTTTATCACTATACAACTTAGCAAAACAAAAGACCTAGAGTGATCTGGAACACAAAAATTCTCATTGCTGAGCAATTTGTTTGATTGGTGTATGACTAATTCCTGCAATTCGGGAATAGTTTCAATTAAAATTGGGATTAGCCACTTTGAATTTCGAGGAAGACTCAGAAAACAAAATTCCTCATCTCTGAGATATCATCATCGACGGAGCTACCGTGGGGCATTAGAATAAACTTCAACAAAACACTGACAATGTCAGCATTGGAAATAGTCTAAAACATAAGAAAGGAATTAACCTTTGAAGCAATGATTTCACAAAACAAAATAGTTTTCCTTGGAATATTCCAAACGGACAGGTAATTGAAAATATCTTCAATATAATTCATCCTTGGAATATATGCAGAATCCAAAGGATAAAATCGAGGCAATTCCGGAAATAAAAATAAACGTAGAATATCAATTGACTGTTCCGGTGAAAATGATTCGGGTTTTTGACAAATAGATCTGAACTCATTGGAGAAAAATCTGTCAAAAATGCTTTCTTAACCCACGGCTGAGATATAACCAGGCACATCCAAAACCAAATTTCGTCAAAAATGACTTTACTGTGAGGCAATTTTCTATGATAAATCAACAAACCAATAGAATACCCAGAATTTATATCTGGATTTATCAAAGACACGTCCAATGTCATAATATACGCCATCTTAACTATATACTTAATTAAATGTCTTATAACCAATAATTCCAAAAATACGATAATAAAACCCGGACAACACACACCATGGAACCGTTTTATGTGCGTAGTGAGTGTACATTCTGTCATAAAGTGCACCCAAAGAGTTATAGGGCTTATTCAAAGATATATAATTTTTATCCAACGACGAACAGTGAAAAAGGGTCGTAAAAACGTTTATCACCGTTCGGAAGGCCTCAATCTCATATCCCTTTTTAAGTCGTTTCACTTAGAATATAAAAGTAAAAAAAACCGTTAAGAGGAACCGCAGGAAGTAATCTTAGAAATATGGAGAGAACTGCCTGGAAGCATGCACCGACGAGAAACCATTGTTGCTATAAAGACTAGCACCGACTCCTTGTTTAAACGTTCATAAAACAGGGAATAAATGGAAATAATACCATTGGCCAGTTTACATAATAACGCGAGTAAACATGATTAGATGACGAATCATAAATAGCGTGGAGAGCAGTCAGAAATTCTTCTTGCAAATGCCGGTTTAATATGCAAATTTCAACACAGCGAAGAGACATTTGATAAGTTCTGAAATACCAATTTAGGATTTCTAAACCTTGTCAAATCAGTGGAAGTGGCAATAGTCCCAACAATATTAACAATACGACTCTGAATCAAAGAAGATTCTGCCATTCCCAAAATAAGAAAAAGAGACTGGGAACTCCACCTATTTTAATAATAAAGTCAAAGCAAACAGGAATTCCCGGTTTATCCGGGAAAATAAATTGTCATCGAGTATCAAATAATACCCAAACCCTTCTACCAAACCATTCGAAATGATTCGAGTACAGTCAAATGAAAAGTCTTGATACTTCATGTCAAAATCAGACTTAAGGTAATAGACAACAATAAACTCGATAGTAGTCGGAGAATTCAGAAAAACCGCAGCTACAAAATCCCTAATACAGATCAAATGGGAAAAGCAGGCAACGCTAACAACCCTGCCGTCAAAACAACCAAGAATGCTAAAAATCAAAAAACTATAGAAATACCTTCCAATAACGTCGTGGACGATGTTGTAATTTAAAAAGAAAGGTGTTCTATATTTATCTAATATTCCAATGACTGCAAACACAACAGCGCAACACACGTAAACGTGGAAAAAGGTTCCAAATATTTCATGAAGTCTCGCCATCACACTAACTAACTAATCGATACTACTAAATTATAAAATGCAAGTAAACCATCGCAAAACTTGAGCAAAGTAGAAACTAAGAAACAAGAATCGAAGAGTTCGAGAATCCATTCGATTACAGAAATGTGAATAAGACCGGTTTGTGTCTTTCCGGAAAGAATGGATTCGAACAGATCCAATGCCTTCTCAGCACACAGAACTGACACATTCAATCTCAAACAACCAACTTGATATATAAGCACAGTCTCCAATCGGCAACAAAGCAATTGAAGATTTGGAATCTGCCAGTGCCGCGTTAAGGTCGATTATTTCCCGTATATGAGCATAAAATACAACGTCCTTTACTTCTTGGAATCCCATTGGATACAAACTTCACTGCTCTAGAGGCGATCTACAAATAATTTATTAAATTAAATCACTTTTTTTAATCTCTGCGAACTGCTTTACGATGCGGGCTAAATCCGTAGAGAAGAGTAAAACGCTCATTTTGCAAGTAAGATTCGAAATCTGAACGAGAGAAGGAAATCCGTGAAGGAAAATGTTTTAGAAATAGAACATGACGAACACTCGGATCGTCATTTTGAATCGATGGTATGTTTTCGTGAGAATATCGCCCAGTCTTTCCAAGTCCCTGTCTAGGATCAGAAATGAATGCTGATGACTCTAATGGTTAACTAGAAAGTTGTATTCATTACATTTGAAATAGGTAAACAATCAACATTTGTGGGGAATTCATTAGACAATACTCCATTGGATATTAAGTAATTATGTAGGTAGAATAAGTAAATAACCCAACACGGGTCAATTCACCAACAAGGCAGCATATTCGAGTAAAGGGCCCCCATCCTGCGACAGCTCCACTATCTAAGAATATATCAATCTCGTAAAATATACGTGGAAGTTGACATTTCGACAAAAAGTGAAAGAAAATTTTTTGGAATTCTTTGATATAGTCCGATTCGGAAATTTCTTCATCAATCTGGTGATCAATATTAATTTCGCAATACATCATATTGGGTTTTATCATTAGCCAATTGATTTAACCGCTTTGAAATAATTTCGGCAATCAGGAATGGCGGTGACACTCGTCCTCGTCGTCCAAAATAGCCATTCGAGGAAAAAATTTATACATGCTTTTTCATCCAAAGAACATTCCTGCTTAAATATTAAGTGTAAATAAACATTATCACAAATTTCCTGATAAAGACTAGTATAAAGTTCATCCACGGAACCAGGACTTAACATTGCATTTATGTTTAGAGAATTGAGTTTTGCTAGTACACACGTCACCCATTTCAATGTTTTGCCTTCAAAATAGACATTAAAATGCCACAACCGGTATTTCCAAGTGTGAGGGAACGATTGCCACCTGCTACCACACATTGCACTACGTCCGAGTATTTCAGCTTCGACTTGTCTAACTTTAGAAATTCTTTCCTGAGAGCAAAACTAAAGTCAGAACCAAAAATATTACTTTGCTATCCGACAAAAATAATTGTGAAGGGAGACAAGGGAGGAAATCGAATGGACAAAATGTAAATACTGGGTTTGCAACGATCAAGTTGTAATGGACAAACGCTGTAGGACATGAATCAGCAAATCGTGTATAAGTCCAATAAGACTTGTAATTAAGATTTGCATTAACACATTCCATATCCATCAACAAATCCCTGATATGTTTAAAATATGAGGACCTATTAGGATCTATATTAAATGTATGAAAGATGTTAGTCAACGACTGTGCCGCACTTGTGGCAAGTCTGCGGGCGAAAGTCATGTAGCGCTTTATTTGACCGATAAACTAATTGTGTTGTTACATAATTATGCCAAAAATGGATCAATACATACCTTTGCACAGATATGCCAATGCATGCAAAGACTTGAAAATTTCCTGAATAGTTCTCAGTTTTACTGATTAGCCATTTGAACAACAAAGAACAGGAAACAAGCTTTTCCTACACGAAATGACAATCAAATCATACCTCGTACATATTTTCCAATAACAACACAAGAAAGTCTATCATTTTAAGAGTTCTTGCAGTTTAATTGAAGTCAAAGTATTAGTTGGCCCCGATAAAGATGCTATGGGGTTTTTTCTTGACAAATTTGTTTGATTTGTCTGATTTCAGTAAATATTGATTCCTGTAGAGAATCGATTAAATCAACAATAGCCACTGTCCATTCTATAGACAGTAAATGAATAGAAGTGCACCTGAAGAGGGACTGTGGTTTCGGGTATTGCTTTTCTTGCGGTTATTTTCAGCATGTTGCAAATATAAGACAGAACTGACTTTCAGGAACCAAACACATCTGTTCATTGGAACTTTGTTTTAAACGTAAATGAAAATTTCCTCTTTTTTGTTGAAATAAGGCACCTGGGTGATATTTTGAGCAGACCTAACCTGCTTTAGTAGTTCATGAAATGCCTTTCCTTTAGCTAGATTACCAATCCACATTTCAACCACAGGCCTAGACTGAGGTGTGTACTAAAACATGACCAATCTTGATTAGCTAACTGGAAAAAATGAAAGTTTGACTGCATTTGAATTGGAGGTTGCTTTTTCTTAGTGATTGGCGGAGGAGACTTTTCTTGGTATTTCTTGTCGAATACGTCACCAATAAATGACATAATCTGAAAGATTAATCAATTTAATCGTACTTGTTGTTTAGTGGCAGGACAGGCCAGGTTGGTCAGATACTTAAAATAGGTTAAAGTAACCTACTACCTGGCCAGAAGGAGGTTTGTGTATGAATCCCTTGCGGATTACTTCAGCAGTGAGGACATCCTAGAATATAGTAATTTAGAGGATAGTTACCTCAGCTTGATCTTGGGACTGAGGGTAAACATCGGGGGGACCCAATGTGTTCCTTTTCAGGGCTTTTTTTTCATTATTTGCCCCAAACATGAATTTATATCAGTAATACGGCAGTACAATAAATACTACGATGAAAACTATTAAACCACAAAAGAATATAATTATCAATGTCTATAATAGTGATAAATTAATAAATAAAATAAAAATGATTTAAATATCTTTTTTAATTAAATGACATCAAAATATTTTTTACCAAAAGACAAGTTTTAGAACTATAAAAGGTTATTTTATTTATATTTAAAATGACTTATATACATTATTTATAAAAATCATTTTTTGAAAATTAAAAAATTCTCATATGACTAATTTAATCGATCCCAGAATTGTATTACCTGGCTAACTAAAATCTAACCAACTAAATTAAGATAATTGATTTTGACTAACATCCAGAATTTTATTACAAAAAATCAATATCCATCTTAGTAATATGAAAATTTAGACGGTAAATTAATAAAAATTCTATCGTCCTTTGAAGATTATAATCACTTAATTACAATAGACAGCCAATTGTCTATCTCAGCGGTTCCAACTGCGGCCCGGGGCCGCATGTGGCCCCCAGGATTTTTTTTGCGGCCCCTAGAGTAACTGACTTTTTAAATTTTTTATAATGTTTAAATTTATTATTCATTCTTAAGGTTAAACATATAATAATCATAATTGGAATTGGTGATTTCATTAATCAATTTGAAGCACGTTTGGGGGTAAATTTATATAAATTTAATTTTAGAATTTTAAAAATTCCTTTTCTTAATGAAAATATTCGCAACTCCATTCAGCGTGGAAATATAAGGATGAGCCTGCAAAGTTTAACTAGAACTATAATTTAAACATGATATAGAACTGGTGGCGTGGTTCAAAATGCGTCAATTATTAAATTTTACGAATATAATTCCTCAAGACAATTTCAAAATATAAGACAACAATGCATATCTGAATTCTACATATTTATGCGAATCAATATAGTAAAATGAAAATAATAAAAATATAAAAATATTTTTTGTGCGGCCCGCGAGGCTAATCTTAATTATCGATTGGCCCTTGAGCTAAAAGTTGAGAACCCCTGGTCTATCTAATCATGTCTTTTGTCGACATTTCTATAATATTTATTAATAGCCCATGTGAAAGAGCATGTATTATATTTTTATTTGAATAGTAAATTCTAATAACGTGCAATAAAATATTTGCGAATAAAAGTTGTTTTGAGAATTGAAGTGTAATTAAATTAATGTGAAAATAAATTTTATCCACTTATCAAAACAATTATCGATCACAAGTGCATCGGGATCACGTGACTTTTGTTTTGACTCTTACCGTGGTCTTGGCGGTTAAAAAAAAAAATAAATTATCTATAATTGAAAAATAGACACGAGAGAGAAATAAGTCAATTTCACAAACTATTATACAACTTGTTTGTTAAGTGTATAATTACGTAAACATTTTTACTTAACGTTTATCAATTCAGATATAGTAATAAAGTGCTTTAAATAGATCATTAGATATTGAGGAATTACTATTTAAACTTTATTTGAGGTCAAAAGCAATAAACTATCGGTTCAATGTATTTTTCAGTTATTTTTGAATAAAACAAAAATGCTATAAATGATAACTGAGAACTTGACTATAAATATTTATGGGCATGTTAAATAATCTTAAAACGTAATTAACCTTAACGCATAATAATCTAAACAAAATTAAATTTTTCAAGGCAAAAAAAAAATTTGGATTTTTTTGTAAAATTATTACATTTGTCTTAATTGACTGACAAAACGACTATTTCTGATCTTAATGTGAATTTTTAAATCAACAATTCGATTATTAATCTATTTTTGATCATTATTTTTCCTGAAATATTTAAAATTATTCACAGATATTAAAGGTCGACTTTTTTAATTAAAAAACGAATACTTAATTCAAAATTCAAGCTAAAACCAACGATATATAATTATGCTGTTGTCTAGAATTATACTTTTTAAAGAAATCATGTCGTCCAGCAGCTTGATAGCTCTGTGTCTCGGGATCATTAGATATTAAATTATCTAAAAAGCAGAAAAAAATTGGGTCTCCTTGATGGAATCAAAAAAGATTTCATGGATCAAAAAGATCTGTGATACTATCTTTCGCTTAAACGTTTGTGATACAAATTTATATTCATCATACAAGACAAAAATTTTTATCATATGCTCGTTAAGCGATCTGCTGGTGAAATGAGGCACTTGTACTACAAGGTTCTAATGTAGTATAAATCTCGGATCATAAAAGTTTGTTGATTCAAAGAGTTAAGTTAATTAACTGTTAATTATAACTCATAAAAATGATTTTGTCATTTTTTCACCGTAAGAGCATATCTAAAACCTTTCTTTATGGTTTCTAGTAATATTATTCTGCACAATAGATAAATATTAGTAAATTAATTTCTAATTTTATCACGTGAAATTATTTTGAGACCCTCAATTTTCCTTTCGACTAATGCTCACCCAATAGCTGGCATCTGAATATAAATTTCTAACTCATTCGATTAATTCTTTATCAATTATTACTAGTTCTACACGACGTCATTGTCACGTCAAAGCAATTGGTCAGATTCTCTATTTTGTTCTAATCCGAGTCGCATCTCGTAAATATGTCGAGATCATTTCTATCTTATTTCACTTCTAATTTGTTTAAGGTCCTCGTAAAAAACAACTGGCAATGTTGTCTTTTATCAATATCAGGAATTTTAAAATTTGAGTTTTAAGTTTCACATGTTTTAAATCATCTGGGATCATGGATCAGGCAAATTGCAAATATAAAAATGAGAAGTTAAATAATTCTTTACTAGTACACATAGAGCATCCTTAGTCGACAAATAGCCCTTTATATTCTCTATGTTAGTAACAATACTTTTTTAAAACAAAGATCCCAAACATACGAACAACTCGAAATGTTTTTATACCCTGAGTATATTTGACTTGCTTAAATGAACGACCTTATCGAGCCCAAGTCTCATAATTGCTGACCCCTATATAAAAACGATAGTCCCTGAGTATTCTATAGACCATATGGTCAATTTCAGCGTACTCAGTTATTTCAAATTGCAAAAAACCGACGTATTACTTGGATAATAATATTGGGTATTTGAGATGCGCATTTTAATTATATTACGCATATACTCCATAACAACTACCATTTCGACAATGATTAGTAAACCTAAACTTTCAATCACACCAAGATCCATATATCCTTGGTGTTCCTCCAAAACTATAAGCGTATTCTGGTAATTTTCATAAAATCGAATTTTGGCCATCGAGCGAAAAATAAAATGTGAACAGATTAATGCCTTTTTGATCGAAGATTTAACTAAACGTTTCTATGCGAATAAACGGGAAGTATTTGACTGCGTTACAGTTATCAATAGAAATTTTTTTGATATATTTATAATTAATAGACAAGTTTTAATAGATAAAAACTAAATTATAATCTGTGCAGTTAATTTTAATTTTTTATCAAAAAATAAATATACAATTCGGTCGTTTGTGATAGGCTTAAATGGAACATGATGGCCGATGTCACATACCATTTAATTTCTGTACACTTGTGGAAAAAGCCCCTTATCCAATAGAATGTGTAACTTCTTATGAAAAATCATCAAATAATGGAATTGGCATTGAATTCTAAAATAATTTATTTAGAGATAATGATATTAGTTGGAACTCGAAACGGGTCACTTTTAGAATACCGTGCCAATATTTTAGACAGTATTTATTCATTTTACACCAAATAGCTACGATCGGAGCCGATTTAGTTAATATACAAAAAATTTTCTCCAAAAAACCAATTGTATCCATCTTTCATTAATATTTAACAATTTAGTTGCAGTTGACTGCATCGGCTGACCACAATCAGCTTATTTGTCTGACAGGTACCCCAATATTATATTAAAGATGGCTATGTTTGGGTTTATCAACTTGGAGACAGGTCTTTAGTACAAAAAATAAACGAAAACAAAGGTGCCACTCTATTTACGTTAGAACACGTTTGTTCTCTTGCTATATTCCACAGCGAGTAAGTGATGTAAAACGTAAAAAACATCCGGAGCGGATTTGTGTGCTTTTAAACCGTACAATCGAGCTTTACCAGTGGAAATCACAATATACTTACATGGTTTATCATTTATTAATTTTTACTTCTATCAGCGCAGTTTTATTGTTGTCGAACAGCCAAAGTGTCTCTTATGGCATTTACGAAACATTTTTATTGGTTTGAAAAACGATTACTACCGAGTGGATGTATAAATTGGTTTTCTTAGACATAGATCACGGATGGGTCTGTCAGGGAAGTGTTCTCTGCCGGCTATTCCCCTTATCCGATGGTGGAAATTGTTGGGAGTTCTTCTTTGGCTTTTTCACGTGATCGTGTTACTTCCATCGTGACTGATTTCAATCAAGACCATCAAACCATCACTTGGTCTGATGCTCCTTATAATTTGGGTTTTTTTTCGTTTTTTAGTTAGCAGTGTTTTTCTCGCCATTTATGATTGGATTTATGTCCAACAAAATTGTGATCTACGAAATGGACAGCGTTCAGCTGATTTATACATTTGAGTTAAAGAAAACGTTCAAGTCGATCTCCAGGGATAGTCAGATGGTTGTTTTGGCTACAACAGACGGGCTATTTGCACTGTCACTCGTCCCCATTTTCCAGCAAATCAACTCGCTCCTGCAATCTTTTAATTTTTCTTTGGCTATAAGAATACAGGTTTTATGAATAAATATGTTTAGAACGATATTGGCGAACGATCCACAGACGACATTGTCTATCGGAGAATAAACCAAAAAAAGGCATTTTATCTTTTTTCTCGAGGAGAATTCGAGGATGCTTTCCAGACTTTTAAATTCTTAGACATTGGTTATATTTCTAGTTGTTTTATTTTAGACACTTTGCATATAATTGGGATTTACTGGAAACTTGCGTCGAATGGGTTTCTTACGCGGACAAATATTCCTCAATTCAAGTTGGACATTGAAGATGAAGTAATTTACTCTACAAACTCCCTTTCTGCCCTCATCAAATTTCTCTACTCGGTAAGTATTTTTTCTGGTAAATTTAGTGTCGAGCAAAACTAGAAAATGGACAAAAGTTAGGTTGTTATCCGCTTTTTGGAGATTCGACAATGTTATCATCCTCCATATCTACAATCATCGATACCATTCTCCTACGTTGTCATATTATGGTTGGTTTAGCCATTTGTACTTGTACAGGTCAATGATCATTTTTGTGCTTCTTTGTTGCGGGGGAAGAATAGTTGCGACGTGAGTGAGTCACAACTTATATTAGAGGAGACAGATCATATTAATGAACTGTTAATTCTCTATCGAACTAACAACCTTCATCTCAGAGGTTGACGAATTAAATTACCAGTGAATAGCTTTCAAACTACTCCAAAGTCGTATAACAGAAAAAATCGAACAGAATATATCGACAAATTTGGATTTAAAGTTATTTGCCGATTATCTCGAACTTATGGGTTTTCTCTAATTTAGACATTTCAGAGTCTCACAACCGTTCTGTGGTATATGAGCAAGTACTTTGGATTTGGAACATTTGTCAGTGGAAGAAGGGCATTCTTCAAGTAAGTTTTATTTTAAACTAATTAGATTCTTACTTGTCCTCTTATGAGTGAAAGTGGAGTCCTTCAATGTCAGGTTCTTCAGTTTGTCGAAGATAAAATTCCCTCATTAAAGCTGGAATATCTCGTGCTTTCCTAATATTTCAATTTTCAGGAAAAACAAGTCTTTGACCTTGACTCTAAAGAAGCACATTTTCACAATACGCTGTGCTCAATATATCTAGAAATGCTAAATTCCTCTGACACTCCTGATTTTGGGATCCGTCAGCAATTTAAACGCCTTTTGAGAATTTCTGAATTCCACGACGTTCTTGAGATAATCGACAAACTGCCCAAATACGGATTTTATGAAGAAAAAAGTATTTTATATGAAAAAATTGGTGAACATGATACTGCTTTAGCTCTGATCGTGTTTGTTTTGAACGATTATCAGCAAGCACTGCGGTTTTAATATTTTAATTGAATATATCTAGTTACTGCGCACGACATGCTCATTTAAATGTAAATGCTAATAAATATCATTCTTAGTTATACACGTCTCTGTTTGTCCTCCTTGCTTGTAAGAAAGTTGACAACGTCGATCCTGAGTTTGTGAAAAAGGATGTGAGTGATTTAATCATTGACATGCTCAACTATCACTCAAACAACCTCGATCAGATAACTGTACATTTACTTATATTAGTCAAATAGGTGTTATCAAGCATTGACCCAAATACTCGTCTTAGCAGCTTATCAAATTATTTACTCAAATTGCTCAACTATAGTCAAAAAAGAAGTATTCAAATCAAAAAACGACTTATTGAACGTTTTTCAGATATCGTTGGGGTTTGTTGACTATGACTTTAGGCGATGGAGGATCATCACCGGACTACTACCTCCTCCGTGACTATAACAGAAGATACAGTTTGTGTGAGTTGCAACAAAAACATTGGTCAGTCAGCTTTTGTATTACATCCTGACGGAAGTCTCCAACATTACTTTTGCTACTCAAAATCATAACTTTTCGTATTTATAAAAACAAAAACGAATTAAATTTTAAAGACAGCCCCAGACACTGTCGTATGACTTTGTCGGAAATTTCCAACCTCCACTGTTTTTGTCACTTTTTGAGGAATTGGATTCGTTATCCTGGTATTCCTCGCTATTTCTTGAGGTTCTTTGTTGATAAGGCTTTTTATGCCAGCCTGTAGGCCTGTCTTTAAAATAAATAAGAAAATATAACTTTGGGCGACAACGGCACTTGTAGATATAAATAAATTCTTATTCGTATTGATTTCAGATTTGACGGTAAGTGTGGATGATATAAAACCAGATGAAGATGGCTTAAAATCAATAAAAATGATTACTGTTGAATCCTTTTTAGTACTATCATCAGTAGAATTGATGGAAAGCTTATTCAGTGACTTGAAAAAATCCTGAATAATACATTTTTAGATTTACTATATCATATTTCTTCCCATGTGTCGATTTTTGCGTGGTAGGTTGTTCTTCTTGGATTGATACTTTATCTTTCAGGCCATTGGAGTCGGCTGTTCTTTGACCAATCCTTTTAAAAGTATCCTAAAATTCTAAAAATATCCCGAGACCAAAGAGAGTTTCTTCCTCGGCTTACAAATATTTTGTGAGTCACGTGAATACTCTTGTTTGTCGTCAGAGGTGTTATTTTGATGGGATGTTTCTTTGTTTAATGACGTGGAGGGTTCCTATAGTTGACGTTAAGATGTCACCCTGTTATATTTCGGTGTATGTTTTTCAATTGGTCCGTTCCAGTCCATATAAGATGGAGATTACTAAGATAAGTAATGATAACAAAAATTAACCAACAGGAAATAAAACCAATTTTTTAAATTTTATGCAAATTTATAAATTTTTTGTTTAAAATATTGTTATTTTAGTGTTGAAAAAGACGCTAGAAAGCATTGTGGTGTTGCATAGAAATTGTGGTGTTGCCAGTTGGTTGAAATGACAAACTTTCTAATAAAACAAATGGGCAAATTATAAATGACTCGGAGAATAATAGTGCGTTGGTGATATTTCTCTTAAGAGAAGAAAAATTTCTTGATCAGGATCAATGAATTATTTAATTTCTTATTTTAGGTTTGGTTGTGGTTAAATAATAATGGTATCTTGGTTAATTAAAACCAATTATTTTAAGTAACTATTTCTTCGTCCAAAACTACTAACTATTTCTTTGTCAAAATCGCCATGGAGATTCTTTTGAACAACCATTGTTCCTTTTGAGGTTCTCTTCGTCTTCTTGGAATTAGTTACACAATTTTTCCAACGAGTTCAAACGATTTATTACTCATGGCTTCAGACCTTATTAGGCAATTCGGAAAAAGAATTGTTGTCCGACAGACTGGAATATTTAGAGATTTTATATTCTTCAGCTTACTTAGCGGCTGGACCTGGACTGGTTGCAGAATAAACTATGTTTGTCTTCGAAAAGGTGTTTGTGCACGTAGAGTCCTAAACAAGACATTACTTCACGACAAAAAGTGACTTCATCTGGGCGTTTAGGGTCTTCGCGGTCAAGTCCAACAGATTTCAGTTCTTTGGAATTCAGCAGCTTGTAACGCAGCCAAAATAGTCTCGTTGATTATCATAATTATGGTCATATGCTGGATTACAAATGTAATTTGTTTTGATCTCATTTGCGCCTATTTTTATTAAAATTATTCTGTATCCTCAAACTTACTTTTCTTCTGCAATCCGTTCCTTCTTCCGAGGGGCCTTTCAAAATTGATGACCAATTTTTTTCGGTTTTATTTTATTTCGATGATGTGTTACAGACTAAACTGCCCTGTCGGGTCGAAAGAGTCAGAATCTAATCCTTTAGAGCAGAGGTTTCCAAATGGGGAGGCGCGCCTCCCTAGGGAGGCGTTGACTCGTGTCAAGGGAGGCGCGAAAAGTATTTCAGAAACATTTTTTAGAAAATTATATCTATGTAAAAAACGTGACTATATTCCGATAATAAGAGTTATTAATTTAAAAATTATATTTTTTCAAAAATTTATTTAATTTATTAGACAATTAAATAATTTTAACACATGGATAAATTCTTGAGTGGTTGCAAAAGAAAATTCACGAATAATAAAGATTTTGACGATGGTTCAAAAATCAAAATGATTGGAATATAATCAATACCACTCCAAAGACAAGAAAATACTTTCCATCTTACTTATTGTTAGGATTCACACGTATCTTTGTTGATTCTATGGAAAAACCCCTCTGTTTGCTTTGCCTCAAAACACTTGCAGCAGATAGTATGAGGCCATGCAAATTAAGAAGACATTTTGAAACGATGCATTCTGAACATGTCCATAAGTCTGAAGAATTTTTTAAAAGAAAATTAGAAGAGTTGATAACCAAACGAAATCGTTAAAAAAACTTGTTCTGTCTCTTCAAATGCTTTACTAGCATCGTACAAAGTTTCTTACAGGATTGCAAAATGCAAGAAACCGCACAATATCGGAGAAACTCTAGTTTTGCCAGCAGCTATCGATATGGTTGAAGCAATGTTTGGCGAATCCTATGCAAAACAATTAAAGCAAATACCGCTTGCTGATAACACAGTCGCTAGAAGAATTGATGACATATCTGAAGATCTTTGTGATCAGTTGGTTTCTCGACTACGTAACTGTAAATTTGCTATACAAGTTGATGAGGGAGCTGACATAAATAAAAATGCACATTTAATTGCATATGTCAGATATGCTGAAGAAAGTACAATAATAGAAGATCTATTATTCTGCAAACCATTTCCTGGAAGGAGCACGGCCAATGAAATTTTTAATATAATTGATACTTTTTTTGAAGAAAATAACATAGAATGGATCAATTGTGTTGGACTAAATATCGAACTCGTTTAGTAGTGACTAATGAGCTAAGAGTAGCACTCTCTGCGATGACACCAAGATTTGAAAAACTTTGCGCCAAGATGGAAAAAAAATTATCTCATTAACTTTTTGTTTTAAAAAATTGTTTTTGATAAAATAATAATTGTATTATATTATGGAATATAAAGGGAGGCGCAAGATTGTACTTTTTCTCTAAGGGAGGCGCGTAAAAAAAAGCTTGGAAACCTCTGCTTTAGAGACTTGGCTATTCTGTTTTTTTGCCTTTTTTTACGGTTCCCATAATCTTATCTAAACTGTTATTTTCCCGTCTACTAACATTTTTAGCTGTAAGATTTTGTGGCCACTTTTTACATCTGTCTTACTTAAATCTAAAAATTTCGGCTGATGAATGTTGAAGTAAGGAGTAGGATATTCTTTATTGTACATCTGTTCTGGAAAACCTTTGCTTCCGTTCGACCAACTGGTTGTCAAGGCCATTCCAGCGACTGGCCTATGCTGTCCCTTTGGCCTTTGCCAGACTTTTTTTGAATGATGAATCGGAATTTGCCTTCGTCTTGATTTTAATGTGGGCCTGCCTTATGGTTATTGGTTGCTAAAACGGACTCTATGAAATTTTGAAAAAAGATGCGCCTTTATCTGAATTAATCTATATACAGTCCGACCCAAAATGGGGCAGACCCCAGGGGTGGGGCACCCTCGGATTTTGGGGCACCCCCGCAATTGGGGCACTTTATTCCAAAAGTACATTTTGGCAGAAAAAAAATAAAAATCGATAAAAAATTATGGAATTTTTGGGGCACCATAAAATCATTTATAAGGAATTAAAAATAAAATAAAATTATAATAAATTAATTATTTTTTGTTTTATTTTCAATTTATATTTTTATTGTTGTGGTTATGGATTACGAAACTAAATTGAAGATTGCTAAAGAAATTTTGAAGAAAAATTTATCTGAGAGGCAACTAATGAAAAAGTACAACACAAGTAAAGGAACAATATCAAGAATAAAACGAAATATTGTACCTTTCTTGCAACACGGCAATACTATTTCTGAGGAATATGACACATTTAAAGCCGATAAAGATAAATTTGATGATCAAGTCTTTGAAATATTTCAAAGACTACGCGTAGATAAAATTCCGATTTCAGGCCCTATTTTGAAAAAAATTGCCTTAGTTACAGCTTCAAAAATTGGATTTACTTCTTTTAAAGCTTCCAATGGGTGGCTTGATAGATTTAAATTGCGGCATGAACTTCAATTCAAGTCAATATGTGGTGAAAAAGCTTCATGTGATTTATCTTATGTGAAAAATTATTTTGAAAAATATGACCAGAAAGTATTAAAATATGGACCTAGAATATATTTATTGTGATGAAACTGCGCTTTTTATAAAAGAACTCCTCAAAAATCATTTGTTGAACAAGGCGAACCGTGTTTTGGTTATAAACAAGGAAAGAAAGACTCACTGTTCTTCTATGCTGCAGTTTAATCGGGGAAAAACTTAATCCATTGATTATTGGAAAATATAAAAAACCTCGGTGTCTAAAAAATTTTGATGTTCAAGATTTTGGGTTATTGTATTCATCTTCTCAAAATGCATGGATGACTGGAAAGACTTTTATGAGTTGGCTTACACTTATAAATGAATCGTTTTGCAAAAACAACAGAAAAATATTATTAATACTTGACAATGCGGGATGCCATAAAACTGCCGAATGTTCGAACATCGAATTTTTATTTTTGCCGAAAAATACAACGTCCTATTTACAACCTTTGGATATGGGAATAATCAAGATTTTTAAAGATTATTATTCCTCTTTCTTAATGGAATTTTTATGTTTTCAAGATTTCGAAAACGATTTTACACATTCTATTGGTAAATTAAATTTGCGTCAGGTTATGATGCTAATTTCAAAAGGATGGGAGAAAATAGATGCTAAAAGTATTGTTAATTGTTGGAAGAAAATCGACAGGAACCGTGATTCTTATGCAACAAAAAACTGTCTAACAGATGAACATTTAGATCAAGTTGTTAACGAAACAATTGATGGAGAATGCGAAGACATGAACAATAATGTTTATGATACATATTCAGAAACCGAAAATAGTGAAAATGTCGTAGCAAAAACAAAAGATCTGCTTAACAATTTAGAAGAAAAAATTTCTAATGTTGCACCAAGTATGCTCCGAGATTTTTTTGATTTTCGGCTGAAATTGACGAACAATATCAGACAAAACTCTACAAATAAAAAGAAAAAACTGAATATTTTAGTAAAAATGTTTTTGATGTTTATTAATGGTTTAATTTTTAAAAAAATAACAAACCCCTGTTTTTGGGGCACCCCCGCATTTTGGGGCACTTGGTGCCCCATTTGGGGGTCGGACTGTATGATTTTTGGCATAAATTAACATCAATTCTATTTTATTATAATAAGCATGATGAATTCAATGAATGTTAGAGAAATCTTATTTTGTTGGAATCACGATTCTACGTTTTCTGTATCCTTTAAGACACGATTCATAATCACCTACAGAAAAAAATCTGAAAATTCTCACAGTATTTTAATTTTCAAATTAATTGTTAACACGACTATAACATTCTTTATACTATAGCTCGTATTTGATTTAGTGTATTAACAAAAATTAATTATAAATTTTTAAATTAATTTAATAATGGATAGTGATTTTGGTGACAATGTCCCTTCCATGGCGAATGTATTTTCTGTAGACGACACCATTCAGATTGACAAAGAGCAACTGGAAACTTTCATTCCAAGCAACGGAGATGAGTTATTAGCAATGATACAAGCAGAGAGATGGTTTTTTATATTAAAATTAAGCCTCAGTTTTATGCCAAATGTCACTTTCTCAGAACCAATAAAACATGTCCAGATATTAAATGATGCTAAAGAAGACACAACTAGCAATTATCCGGATAATATTCTGCCTTCTAAAGATTTTCACAATTTTCAAATTAATCACTTTAAATCAATTTGTGACAAATTTTCACAAACCCGACAAATCAAAAATTACATAGAAAATACAATTTTTCAAATTCCATGTACCAAAAAAGATTGGAACGAATATTTTCTTTCTCAACTAAACCAAAATATTTCCAAATCCGAGCCAAAACTATCAACGATATGCCAACTAAAACCAAAAGACATATTTCGAGCACTTTGTGGACTTTATGAGTGGATGAAAGTACAGTTATTTACTGATTCAGCGGGGGAGTGGCTGTATTCTCTTCTAGTAGCATTAGTGCCGCCATTACACCCGGACATGCATTCTTTATTAAGGGATATTAATCGTATTTTTATTGCAGAAAGACGTTCTTTTATAAATGAAAGTTTTTCTCATAAAATACTCGATCGGATCAATATTTTTATAATTATAATTTCTGACTATTTTGGGCAGTCTGATATGCTTTTGATGTGATTTTGTAGTTTTTAATGATTTTTTAATTTTATTTAATCAATTCGGGGATCAATTCTAACTATTTATTCTAACGATTAAATAGTAGTAACTAAATGTAGAACTTGTGTTTTAAAAAAATTCTAACGATGCAATATCTTTTTTTACTTTTGATGCCTTTGAAGTAATTTCGGATTTAGGATGGCTAGTCTAGGAAATATATATTAAAATGAGTATTAAGTAATCAATGTTTTGATTCTCGTGTAGTATAAACTAAATATTTTCGGTATTTAGGTGCGAAAAAATTGTAACTCAAATCTTATTGATTTCTCATATTTATTCATTGAAAAATCACAAATTAAAATTTTCATTTCGTAAATTAGGTACGCAGAAAATCCTGCTTGCATGCTAAGATTTATCGATCCAAATCTATTTTCAGGGCTTATAAAGTAATACAGTATAACCTCCATTTGGGGCAGACCTCTGGCTTGGGGAACCTCTATTTTTGGGGAAACCTCTATTTTTGGGGTAGTTTGAAAAGGATATAATTTTTATGCGGTAATTTCCAAATTTAGAAATTACCGGAACCTCTAAGTGGGGCACAGGATTTTTAATTTATATACATATTTGCTATTAAAATTAAAATTAATTATATAAAATTTCATTTGGAAGCCTCGTGTAATTTTTGTATTCTTGTTCTTATGGCTCGTAAGCTTAGTCTTGAGTTAAAGATCAAAATTGCCAAGGAATTAAGTGAAAATAAACATCTTACTGAACGAGATATTGTAGATAAGTACAAAATTAGTAAAGGTTTTTTATTAATGTAAGTTTTTAGGCGCTGTGTCACGTCGTCATGTCATAATAATTGTTGGAAAAACATGGCAAAATTTAAATCCTGAAACAATAACGAATTGTTGGGAAACAATTAATAACTGTCGGCAACAGATTCCTAGTTCAAATTTTTTAGTTAACAGTGAGAAAGAAAATTTGGACACGATAATTGCAGACGTAATTGCTGAAAATGAAGAAGAAAATAATGATGAGTCAATATATGACCAAACTGAATGCAACTGTTCACACTTGGACACGATAACAGCAATGAATACCTTGAAGAGAATATTCACCGTTTGTTTCCCGATGCGTTAAAAGACTATTACAATTTCAGAAAAATATTGGGCATACATATGAAGAAATCTGCAACAGGAAACAAAATAACAGATTATTTTCGTGTAATAGAATAAAAATTTTTTTCTACTTGAAAAATACTCTAATTATCAATAAAATTAGTGGAAAACATGTTAAATGTTCTTAAAAATACTTATTTATTTATAAATAATGAAAAATATGCTAAAACTATTATTATTATTATTTAGCCAAAAACAGAATCACCGTCTTAACCATTAACTAACGTGTTCAGGTGATTCCGACACTTCTCAACAGTCTAGCCATCTTTTCACGATGTTCAGACCGTGACCCCACACACTTTCTGTATGTACGGTGAAATGCTTGTGGTCCATCTCCACGATCCCTCCACTTGCCTCTACAAGAGACTCCAGGTTCGATGGACAATTTTCATGTCGGTATGGTCCTTCAGTATGTTTATTAAATTTTTATAAAAATAAAGAAAATTTCAGACCTCCATTTTTGGGGAAACCTCTATTTTTGGGGCAATTTTTCAAAATTGATGCCCCAAATGGAGGTTATACTGTAGTGTGTTTTAAACAAATAGATTTTAAAATCTTAGAAGTTAGTAATCCAATCTAATATAGTCACAATTCGGCATTCTTCTATATGATTAACAATTTCAAACAATTTAAAAATTCTGTATAAAATTTATTGTCACTAACGCATAAATGAGTGCAGGTTTATTTAAAGAAAGCAAAGAAAGTGACAATACTTTGACGGAATAAAAGAGATAATTGCAGAGAAAATCGAACTCTTCTGAGGTACGTTCAGAATCTTGTCGGGAGTCAGGGTTTGTTGGAAAATTAAGTCAATAAATAAGTCCAGATTGAATCTTCAATTACTTGCTTATCATCGGAAACTTATCCTTTCCCCAGTTGGAAACAGAATCGCGTAGATCTATTTGGTAGGCTAGTTTCAGGGCCGTATTTTATCATATTTCAGCACGATTTTCTAGTATTGCTTTGAGTAGTGCGACGCCTCCATTCCATACAGTAGGCTGGGGAGAATAGACGTGTGGAATACAAAAAAAGGTACTTAGGTCTAAAAACATATTCTTTAAAATACAAAGGACGGAGATGGCCTTGATATGGAGAGAGTATATAATTATTATAAAAAAGCTTTATTCCGTCATTAAAGGAACAAGAGGTTAACCATAATCGACAAATAGAAATAACAAGAAAAACAGTAAAAATAGTTCAGTTAAAATAGTCTAGTGAAATAATTTATTTAAACTTTAGCTACAAAAAAAGTAAGTATTAATATAAAAAATTAAATATAAAATAATTAATAAAACATTTATGAAAACACAATAATGAAATAGCCGCTGTTTTTAGTGGTTATTTATTTGGTATTAATTTTTAAGATGAAATTACGATTATTATCAAACATAAAATTAAAAATTGAATTATTAACAAGATCTTTCTTCATATCCACAAAATCAACCCCCAATCCCGACTCATTAATTTTCCACATAGGACAACCTGTGCTAGATTCTTCTGATAATTCAAATCCACGGGAATTCTCTGCGGATAATCCTCAAAACTGGGTTATCTCTGCATTGGCGAGGTTTATTTATTTAAATAAATTAGAAATTTATTCACAATAAATGGAATTTCTCGAGTTATGTACGGCCCAGATTTTGTTACTCTCACAAAGGTTCATTTTCATAAAATTAATTTATTTTAAAATTTAAAAATATATAATTATTAATTAAAATAATTATTAATTAATATAGACTGAAGATTCCGACTGGTTAATTCTTAAGCCTGAAATTTTTTCAATTCTGAGTGATCATTTCAGTTCAGGAGCCCCTTTATTTACAAAGAATATACCAAAAACGGACTCAAAAATCTCAACTGATGAAGAGGAAGAACTAATAACAATGATCAAAGAACTAATTGAGTCCCGGATCCGACCATTTATCCAACAAGACGGTGGTGATATCGAATTTATTGTAAAAAATATCGTTTATTAAAGGACTTTGTTAATGGAACTGTACACGTACGACTTATGGGGTCCTGTGTGGGCTGTCCGAGTTCGACTAGCACTCTAAAGGGTGGAATAGAGAGGATGCTTCAGTACTACATTCCTCAGGTGACCTCAGTCGATGATGTACTTTTAATAATTATATATGTGGAGGTTAATGATGATCAGGTTAGTCAGGAGGCCTTCAAGTCTTTTGAAGATCGACTTAATGATAAAAAACCTTTTGTTGATAAATAATGATTTAAATTGATCTAATATGGAAATTATTCTTCTAGAATTTTGTTTTATTATGTCGTAAGGCGAGAGTTTATAACAGCCGTCATAAGTCGTCATAAAATAATAATTCACGTTATTGAGTAATACTAATCAACCCCGCAAGCTTTTTTATTGCTTTAAAAAGCAGAGAAAATGCATAATCTTGCTGAATTGATGATTTTACTGCAGTTTTTTGTTAAATAGGAAAGTAAATCTGCGGTTTATAGCGATTGCAAATCAACAAGACACTAAAAGGCCGTTATTGTGCAAAAACAGAATAAAACTTTGTCTACGTTTTTTGTTAAGGTTAGTAAAGAAGATCTTGTGATTTTGGCCAAACTAGTTTCGATTTATCATGGCGTAATTTATCATCACAGCTTTACCAGTAAAGACTGCAACAATAGACTATTCGTGAAACAATGTCTTGACTTTGCAATTTCTTCAAAGATATCACGTGGCATTGGAATAACGTGATGAATATTTTTGAAGAATCCATTATAAAACTACTACCGCCACAGAACTGAATGGATTAATGACGAATTTTAAGGAAAAGTTATAGCAGCGACGTGCAGACAAGTTTTATGAAAGCAAAATACTGTAAAAATTCTAAAGCCTGAAAAATTCAATTTTTTGACAGACAAAAATTTACGTAAGAAGTTTACCATTTTTTCTAACGCAGTTTGGCATACGTACGTACATAAACGGTATAATTATGAGTATTCGTTTTCAAGGAGACAACCATATTTCTTTTGATAATGAGTGGTCACCTTTGTTGTCACTTTTTGAGCATTAATATCAATAGCGATAAATTGTATAAGGAATTGCCTACGCTGTGAAAAGTTTGCAGTGAACTCGTACGCTTAACTGGTAATGTTTTAAATATATGGGTCAAGTTTTTTGCCACTCAGCCAAACGTTTTGTATTATATGTTCTGTCAATTTCAGTATCAAAAGCAAACTGTGAAAGATTATTTAGTATTATGAATGCTCTTTGAACAGACAGTAGAAACAGACTTAACTTTGACCTCATTAAAGCTGAAATGATGATAAAAATAAACTTTCATATGTCATGTAATTACTTTTAAAAGTTCATCAGAAAAGAGAAAAACCTTCTTCTAGCGCCAAATAGGAAAATATAAATTTAAATGCGGCATAGACTGATTTTTGTTGGAAAAATAGATGTTTTTCGTAAAATTTGTAAATTTTCTCTGTTTTAGTATTTTTACATGTACGCTTTAAGGATTCACAGTTTCACAAATTTCTTCTATCATTATGATTTGATTACAACCTTAAAGGTTGATAGGCCGACGCTGCGTAATTATCTCTCTAAGATGCACAGGACTCTGTTGCTCTTGATTTCAGAATATCGTGTTTAGTAGACTTTAACCTTGTAATGCTTGGTATTAAAATACAGTGAAACCTCTCGAATCCGCTTGTTTTAATCAAAAATTAAATCCTGGAAATGCAAAAAAAAGTTGGGAACGCTACATCTATCCCATGGCAGTTAGCAACGTTTTCAAAAGACTTCCTACCAAAATCGGAGAATTGTTCCTTCCGTCAGCGAATTGTTGCTACTCTTTCAGCTAGGGGTTGGCGGAAACGGAGCTTGCAATGAGGCCGCTCATGGCATTCGTCACATTGTTCTTCAAAACAAAATTCTCTTTCTCTTTAAACATTATGTCTTAAATGCGTTAAATTCAGTCTGGCATGATTATTCTTATAAAATTGTTCACATCCATTTCCCTTCTTTATATCCCATTTCCCACCTTGCCTAATCCGTCTCCAGCTGCCTTAAATTTTGAGATATTTCTTATTTGGTCAAATACAGGAATCTAGCATAGTACTCTTCTCGGTCCCCTCTTTTTATTATTTGGACGTCGTCACTTTTGGGAGGACACTTGATATGGTTCTGAATGACGATTGTACATCAACGGGCTTAATCAGAGTTGGCAAATATATTCCTAATTTCAACGGATCCTTTTCTGCTCTTTCTGTAAGCAGAAAAGACTTTTCAGTTACAAAGATCAAAAATGCACCAAAGACTTTTGGTTTGTCAATGTACCTGAAAAAAATCAAAAAAGCTCTCGTTGAAAAGGAACTCGTGCTGGATTTTTCTAAAATCACTATTCTGTTGAGATCGTCTGTTTGTTTGTTTACCTTGAGCTGCTGAATATCCAATTCTATTGCGATAGCTTGTTACGGGAAAACTGCTTTGCCGGTTCTTTAAGGAATTGAATTTTTCGTCTTTTCTTGCCTTCCTTTAATGTTCTTGCAATCTAGTCAACCCTGCTTTTCACTCTCTTTTGAACTTCATGATTTTTAAGATTCTGTTGTCGGCTTAGACATTTGGTCTGACTTAAATCTAAAAATTCGTTAGAATAAATTTCCCAAATAGAACGAGATGCAAAACCTGCATATAAAACGCATTTTTTCTGCCTATACTAAAATACAAATGCAAACATAAATATATTTCACAAACTGCAACTAAAATCCTTACGGAAATGTCTTATCCTAAAGTGATTAGTAACAAGAACCTATACGCTACATATATTTAGAGACCACTTTTGTCGGTGTGTAGGATAACTTTGAGGTGGAATGGGTCCGTGCTTGTAATGTGAATACGAGATATGGTATTAAATAGATTTTTTGATTCAAAAGAAAAAAACAAACAATTTATGTTTGCAAAAAACAAATTTTTACCAAAATTGAAATCTCTTAATTTTTTGTTAGACTTTGCATTTTTGGTAGATATTACAGAAAATCTGGACATGCTTAAAAAAGTTTGCGAGGCTGCAATAAAACTATCACATAGAATCTCAAATGCATATAAGCCAGTGTTTCCCAAACTTTTTCTTGTTGTTGTCGCCCCCTTTAACAAACTTTTTATTAATATCGCCCACCATGAAAATGTACATGGAAACAAAAAGAAAAAAATTAATTTATTTATAACAACAATCAATAAGAACAATGACGTTGTATGAATTTAGAAACAAATTCTTCTACATTTGGCTTTATGTTTGTAAGACGAAGTCGTAGATCTCCTCTCTCAGACGTCTAAGCGGTTTCGACTTTTGGTAACGAGTTGAGATACAACGCTAAAGATTCTCTCAACCAAGTAAGAAGTAGGAAAAGGGATAAAAAATAATTTAGCTTTCTCTCATTAAAGCTTTTAAATGATGCTTGAGATAATCGTTGTTTATTCTCGTCTCAAAAGAAGCCTAAAAAAATTAAAAAAAATTAATACAGGAGGAGAGTCGCAATTACAGTTCATTTCCCGTCTCCTGTTGGCTCTGCCATAGAAATCGTTGTTGATTCTCCTCTAAGGTGAAGCCTTAAAAAAATTAAAAAAATTTATTACAGGGGGAAAGTTGCTGTCCCAATTCATATCTGATCTTCTGTTTGCATTTTCTCTTAAAAGTTTTTCCAAATGCTAAATAAAATAAATTAAGCAATTAAAAAATCCGTTGAAGGCTGAACCATTAAAGAAATTCGCAATAATTCATATAAATAAATCCTAATCGACAATACGTTAATAATAATGCTGCACGTTATTCATTTTGCTAGACAAAATTGATTGAATCTCTTGACGGTTCTCTTATGAGAATTAAACTACATTGTATTGGTAATCTTTATTTATTGTATTTTTAGAATGTATTAAGAATTAAAAACATTTCGCATACAGAATATGTAAAGAATTGTTGTTTTCTGTAATTCAATTTTTAAAAAAGTCTGAGGATTTTAAAATTTCCAGAAACTTTACGGAATTTTTAGAATGTGCATTCCCAACTTCTTGCTTTACGTTATTTTATTAAATGATTAATTGATGACTTTATGTCTGGAAAGTTTCTCGTTCAACGTTTGCTAATATAGTCTCTTTTTGAAATTAGATATAAAGATTAGATTATTGTCCTTGCCGCTGGGACTTAACGCTTTTCTTCTATCTCTTTGTGTTGATTAAATCTTATTTGAAAAAAAGATTAGATTATTTATTATTAATGAAATCTCTCGGAGTCAAAAAGTTAATCAAATCATTTTTGAATTCTCCTCTCGGGTGTAACCTTAAAAAAAGTTTAAGAAAAATTTAATACAGGAGGAGAGTCGCTGTTCCAGTTCATTTCTTGTCTTCTATTTGCTATGCAGTTAAAATTGCGGTTCATTCTCCTCTCAGGTGTAATCTTAAAAAAAGTTTAAAAAAATTTAATACAGGAGGAGAGTCGCTGTTCCAGTTCATATCTGGTCTCTTATTTGCTATGCAGTTATAATTGCGGTTCATTCTCCTCTCAGGTGTAATCTTAAAAAAAGTTTTAAAAAATTTAATACAGGAGGAGAGTCGCTGTTCCAGTTCATATCTGGTCTCGTATTTGCTATAATAATAATAATAATAGAGGCATGTCCGCAAGATCGCAACTTAATGTGAAATCTCGCACTGGCCAGCCACATAAGATCAAGATAGAAAGAGAGAACATGTTATTAGGAACTAACTAATCCAAACGAACGAATCCAAACGAGCTGTCCCCCCGCATCTATTTTTCTCTCGTGCTGTGGCTGATGTAGACATCCGGTTCCGCAGTGAAATCACTGATGACGGCGTCACTCGTCAATCCTGGGTGCATGTATGCATGGAACCTTCAGCCGGAATGATAGCAGTGAGATTCGAACCCAGAGCTTCGCTAAACTGCCAAATTCTTCAAGCACTGCACCTCGTATTTGCTATCCAGTAAGAAATGCGGTGCATTCTCCTCTCAGGTGTAACCTTAAAAAAAGTTTTAAAAAATTTAATACAGGAGGAGAGTCGCTGTTCCAGTTCATATCTGGTCTCGTATTTGTATTTTCTTTTAAAAGTTTTTCCAGATGCTAAATAATACAAATTAAAGAATTAAAAACACCGTTGGAGGTTGAACCATTAAAGAAATTCGCGGTAATTCATATAAATAAATCCTAATCGACGATACGTTAATAATAATTCTGCACGTTATTTATTTTTCTAAACAAAATTGATTGAATCACTTGACGTCCCTCTTATTTAAAAATACTATGTTTTAATAATGACAGCTTATGGAAATCAATTCTAATTACATAGATTATAAATCTGGTTAATAATAATTCTACACGTTATTTATTTTTCTAAACAAAATTGATTGAATCACTTGACGTCCCTCTTATTTAAAAATACTATGTTTTAATAATGACAGCTTATGGAAATCAATCCTAACTACATAGATTATAAATCTGGTTAATAATAATTATGCACGTTATTAATTTTGCTAGACAAAATTTATAGAATCACTTGACATCCCTCTTATTTAAAAATACTTGTTTTAATAGAGACAGCTTATGGAAATCAATCCTAATTACATAGATTATAAATCTGATTTCGAGTAAGTAAAAAATTGCTTTCTTCTGTAATTTCCTGTTATCCAACATGTGAAGCTAATTATACTTTCATAAAATTTTAAAAATCATTTAAAACCAATGTGAATACAGTATAGATTGTTTGTTTGATAGATTATTATTATTAACCCCCAAGCTTGCTTAGCATAGCAAACTCGGCACAACCAGTCGAATTAAGAAACCACGGAAGAAGAAACTGTCCGTGCTGATCAACATTAGCCTCCAAATCTTTAATACAGCTTTCCGGATCCAAATATAGGTGGAGAATATCTGTTCGCCCAGTTCCCATTTGTCCGCCTCCTACCGTCGCTCACCGCACGTCATTTGTTTCCGGCAGGGTTTTACATAATGAAGATTTTTCATTGGTAATTGGGAACGGTATCAAGACTTGAACGGTATTGTTTGAACTGTTTTGAATCTATATATTATCATGATGTAAGCAATTAGGAATATTATCTGGTATGAAAATTATCCACGAGCAGTTCGCCAGAGTTATATTCAGATACCTTCATTTCATGTTTGTGTTCAATTAACATAATTTTAAGAATTTTTTTTCACTACAGTGGATTTTATATAAGTTATTATTGTTTTTTCGATGGTTTTTTTATCCATGGAAAACATTTTGAAACAATTCTATCCCACGTCAAAATCACTGGAATACTTTTCGCCTGTGCTTCATAAAGCATCGAAAGTTCATTTGCCAGTTGTTGCAATTTATCGACTTCAACCTTTTTGAAAATAACCCACATCGACTAAAATTATTTCCTTCTTTGTTTTGTCGAACACAAAAATATCAAGTTTGTTATATTAAACGTTTTTTTCTGTCATAATTGACTTACTTATTAACTTGAATTTCAATAGACTGAACAAAGTAAGCCTTTATTTCCTTCCTCTTTATTTCCTTCCTCTTTATTATAAACACGACACAAATGAAGATGGATACACTTTACAATTAATTGTGTTTTCAGAGATAATCACTGTTTAACATTTTACCACACAAAGTTGCCAAATAGTGGACAGTTTTCTAGTTTTAAATATTTTCTTTAAGCAACTAAAAATCCATATTCTCCATGCAAAATATTTTTTAGTGGATTGATGGCCTTTAAAAAATTTTAGTTATATTAAAAAATATTAATGTTTATATTTTTATATTGGTAAAGCAACATATTTCAGAATACATCCACGTTTTTAGTTAGCGTGCAACACAAATGGTTCCATTTGTTTGTTACTTCCTATTAGCCACAACTTGCTGTCGAAGACATCGAAGAGCTAATGGCTAAACCTGAGTATGTGAGGAATATCTCCATTATTGCTCACGTTGACCACGGAAAGTCGACTGTTACTGACTCCTTGGTGTGTAAAGGCGGTATCATTCCAGTCCACAAAGCTGGTGATATGCGCTACACTGATACCCGTAAGGATGAACAGGATCGATGCATAACTATCAAAGCAACGTGAGCTAAATCCACACAACAACCCAATTTAGAGCAATTTCTTTAGTTTTTGACGTTGGACTTGACGGAGATGAGAACAAAGAGAAATATTTAATCAACTTAATTGACTCGCCAGGACACGTTGATTTTTCAAGCGAAGTGACCGCAGCTTTGAGGGTAACCGACGGAGCTGTCGTAGTCGTTGAGTGCAATTCTGGTTTTTTGGGGTTATGGACTCTTCTTAGGAGTTTGTGTGCAAACAGAGACCGTTTTGAATCAGGCTCTGATGGAGAGAGTGAAACCTGTTTTGTTTCTGAACAAACTGGATCTCGTTTTTATAACCCTAAACATGGAGGGGGAGGAGATCTATAACTCATTTTTGAGGATTATTGAAAGCGTCAATGCCTTGATTTCTCAAGGATGTGGAGATGTCGATCAAGGGGATGAACTGCAGCTACAAATCACCACTGGAGATGTCGGATTTGGCTCAGCTTTGCAAGGCTGGGGATTCACAATTCCAATAATTGCGGATTATTACTCAAAAAAGTTTGGAATAAGCAAAGCAAAAATGTTGGAACGTCTTTGGGGTGATAATTTCCGAATGCCTAACGGAAAATGGACCAAAAATGAGAATGAGGGTGTCAGGGGTATAATCTGTCTTGTTTTTGAACCGATCAGACAGGTTTTAGAATCACGTGACTTGTAGTTGCTTAAAGCGTGTAATAACCAGGGAAACACCGCGGAGGCTCTAAAAATGGCCGATAAATTGGGAATTAAAATAAGTGCTGATGATGCTAATCTAAGCGGAAAGCAATTGATAAAAGTTGTATTGTTTATTGATTTTAAAGAAAATTTTGGGGAAGTGGCTCCCGCTGGGGGAGACTATAATTCAAATGGTGGCCAAACATCTTCCTTCGCCTGTGACTGCTCAGAAGTACCGAGTTGACCAGCTTTATACTGGTAACTTGGACGATCAGTGCGCAGCTGGTAGATTAGTTATTTGAGGCGTAGGAATACGAAATTGTGACCCAAATGGCCCATTGGTGTTGTTTATCTCGAAAATGGTGCCATATGACAAGGGGCGTTTCTTGTGTATGGGGAGAGTGTATTCTGGGACTGCTTATGCCAATCAGAAGGTTAAGATCATCACGAATAATGACAATCCGGAGAGCCACAAGATTAACAAAGTCATTTCGAGGTGCATTTGAATTGGTTTTAGTCTCAGAGTTGTTTTGATGAGCGCAAGGCAGAATCCTGAGCAGTTGTCAGGGGCACCTGCCGGGAATATAATTGGGATAGTCGGAATTGATAAGCACATAATGAAAACAGCCACACTGTCGGACGATGCTGAGTGCTTTCCAATCCGACAGATGAAGTTCAGTGTCTCCCCTGTTGTCCGAGTGGCAGTGGCACCGAAGAATACGGCAGATTTGCCAAAATTGATAGATGGATTGATAAAGCTGAAGAAATCTGATCCGATGGTTGAGGTTGTCTGTTTTTGTAACTGTGTTTAGTGCATTAGTTCTGAATCTGGCGAACATGTGATTGCTGGGGCCGGAGAATTGCATTTGGAGATCTGTCTGAAGGACCTTGAGGAAGATCATGCGTGTATTCCAATAATAAAGAGTGATCCGGTGGTCTCATATCGGGAGACGTGCAGAAAGAAGTCGCAAGTACGTCTGACCAAGTCGCCCAATCAGCACAATCGTCTTTATGTCTATTCTCAGGCGATGACAGACGACTTGGTAGAGGAGATGGAATCTGTATTTTTTTATTTATATTAAAGGGGCGTTTAATATTTTCTTCGGACATGAAGGAGAGGGCCAAGAATTTGGAGAAATTCGGGATTGATCCTTCAATATCGAGGCGTTGTTGGAGTTTTGGTGAAGACCCTCAAATTGCTAATTTGTTGTGTGACAGCACAAAGGGGGCACAGTTCATATCCGAGATTAAAGATTCATGCATTGCTGGGTTTTGTTGGGCACTGAAAGATGTATTTTTATTAATTACATTGTTAGGGTCCTCTTTGCAAGGAAGCAATGAGAGGAGTACATTCCAATTTGGTGGATGTTACTCTTCACGCTGATTCAATCCACAGAGGAGCCAATCAAATAGTCGATCCAATGAGGCGGGTGATACTTGGGACGTTCCTTGAAGCAAGCCCTACGCTGGTAGAGCCCGTGTATGTAGTTGAAGTACAGGTGAGTAATGTGATCATCAGTTTAGTCCCCATATGATTCGATGGGAGGAGTTATGTCGACGTTGAATAAGCGGGGAGGTGCTATTATTTCTCAAGATGAGGCTCCAATGCCTGGTCAGCAGATTCTGACTGCGCATTTGGCTGTGAATAGGTCTTTTGGTTTGTTTTTTATTTTGGGATATGTAATAGGATTCACGTCTGATTTGAGGTCGAATACTCAAGGAAAGGCTTTTCCTCAGATGAGATTTGACCATTGGCGAATTATTATGGACGATCCATATATCCCGGGCTCTCAGACCAATCAAATCGTCCTTGAAATTAGGAAAAGAAAGGGGTTAAAGGAAATGATCCCAAAGCCGACCGAGTTCCTAGACGTATTATAATTAGATTGATGTTTTTTTTTCTCTTAATATTATCTTGTTCTTAATTTGATTTGTGTATGTGCAAAGTAACTAGTTTATGTTTTGTGTTTTTGTTAATCGCCCAAATATTGTTTTTTTGTGTTTTAATGTTTTAAATTGAATATTATGTCGACGATGAATTGATTAGATAACAAAATGGGAGTATTATATAAAGATTAAAACTTTTTTATTTAAAATTAGTATTTATGACAAATTATATTCACTGAAAATTAATCGAAAATTGACTATATTGGAAAACAATTCATATGCATTGAAAATTTACTATAGCTGGTCTCGTAATCTAATGTGAGATCGGGGTTACGCAACAATAACAATAAAGTCTTATAAATGAGCATTTAGCATCAATGGAACAAAAAGTCAATAATTATTTCCCAGACATAGACATTGAAAAATATGATTGGATCCGGAATCAATTTTTGGTTACTCATAGTAATGAGTTATCCGTCCATCTATTACACAATTGTTTTGAGAAAATAAGAGACTCTTATCCTGAAATTGATTTAGTGATAGCTACTATACAAGCTGCACTTAACAAGAACAATAGAAGAAGACGAATATTCAAAGACAGAAACATCCCCATCCTACCTCGTGTCCATTTGACAAAATGGGGGTCCTGGCTTAAGGGCACATACTATTCAGAACATCTGATCGGAGTTTAAAATTCGCGGATGATGGATATCTATACCATTTCAGGTTTAAAGTGGGTCTTACCAAAAGCAAAGGGGGTCTTATCAAAAGCAAAGTGGAACTTATCAAAAGCAAATCGGTAAAAAAATAATTTTTGTTTTTTTAAACAAAGTGACTAAGCAACATTCTAAGACCGCGAGATTAGTTGCAAAAGTGACTAAGCAACATTCAAAAATTTGCGCACATATTTCATTTTTTCATTCGTTTTTTTCACAAATAAAAAAATCTGAAGCTGCAATTCAAAGCCTATGAAGAAGATGGTGACTTGATGGAACTTGAAAAATCTCTCAATGTTCCGAAAACTACTACTTATTATTGGTTGAAAAAGAGGGATAAACCTGATCAGCGAAAGGGGTCAAAAGCAAAAAAATTCTTGATCCGCATAAAAATTATTGTGTTGAACAAATTGAACTTAACCTGAGAATTACCCTTGAGAATTTGAGAATTCTTTTAAATTCTAATTTCAGCTTAAATGTGTCAAAAAAACCATTCGAGTCCACTTGGACCGTTCCTGTTATTCTTTGAAAGATATCAGGTATGAACCAGAAAAGGACTTAAATTTTTTTTATTTAGAAACAGATTTAAAATATTAAAAATTATTTTTTTAATTTCCTTAGCCGACTAAAATGTACTTTCTCAATAATATCTCCCTCTTCATTTTCTAAGTCTAATGTGTCTCCGTCCTGTTTTATCACTCTGTATGCAGATGTATCTATGTGGTCATACAGAGAATATTTTCTTGTTTTTTCATTTATATCTTGATCCATCCGTAAAAGTGCGTAATCTCCAACTGATATTTCCTCTTCATCAAATCTTCATCAAAACTTTGTACACATTTCCTCTCCATCATATTGTTTTTGAACACCTTTCCATTATCTGTTTGCAAGATTAATGGAGCTACAATCATCATAAAAATGTTTTCAATAATAGGCACTATTTCTGTGGCGCATTTGGTTCTCGCAAGTTCTACAACCCCATATTTTGAAAAAGAGTCAATTAAAACGAGAATCTGGATAAATCGAGCACATTTTTCAATTATTTTGCTAATCTCTTCCCGAGTTGCACCATATATCTTTCCCTTAAGCATAGAAAACATTTTATCTCTTCCAAAATGTACATAATTGTGCTCACACTAATCATAATTAAATAAATTGATACTTGTATATATTTCAGCTTTAACTCTTTTTCTTCTATGCAGAATAATCTGACTTTTTTATTCCTTTGGTACATGTAGGCTATATTTTCCTCAATAAGTATTCGGTTAGCAATCCTACGTAATCTAAAACGTTCTCTTCTACTGATTCCGTCATCAAATGATCCAAATTGTTTAAAAGTTCTTATTTTCAATAAATCCTCTTGCGATAGTGTAACATTAGAAACATTTGATAACGTGCAAAATTTAAAAATAAAATACAATAATATATAATATTAATTAAGAAATTGTGATTTTTGAATGATTTTATTATATAGAAAATATAAAAATATCCAAAGTCTGACCAAGTGACTCACGTCCGGCGTGACTCACGTCTGTTGTGATTTTTGAATGATGTGACTCACGTCTGGACTGTGACATTCATTATATTCATCTTGTCTTTGATGTTATGATTCACAATTTTAGTATCACACCCATCATATAGTTGAGTCATTTTCAGTTCCATCAAATTTTATTTGCAATGTTTTGATTAATTTAGAAATCATTAATTCTTAATTCATTTATTTTATTCCAACAATGAGTTATTTTGTTTTTTTTACTCAATTCCATGTCTCTTAAAAATATGATAACTTGTCGCATATTTATCTTCAATAATATCTCATAATAATTCTTATAAATATCGCCAATACAAATTGTTTGAATAAGATAATTTAAAAGAACTGATCATTCCCATATCAAGGGGTTGAAAAATGGCAATTGTTTTCTTTGAAAGTTTGAGGAAAGTAAGATTTTAATAATTTAGACATCTATAAAACGTAGCATTATCAAGAAAAATTAAAATTTTCGATTTGTGAAGACATTTTATCATTAATTTTTAAACCAATTGTTGAAAATATTACTAAAATATTCTATGACAGATCTAACTCGGAGAAAATACAGAATTTTTACAGAAATGCAGAAAAAATCATTGCAAATTGTACGATTGAGATTCCATTAACGCGACCTGATTAATAAAATTGTCGTTATTAACTCTCATCTTGATTTTGCCGATTAGAAAAAGTCCTTATGTTTGTCCGTTATAAAAATATTTGTCAAAATGTACGTACTAAAATAATTATAATTGTTTACATATGAAATGAGACAAAATTTCTAATTAATCGAACATCAGACAAAACTGCCTCGCAGGATTGAGAGACAACAAGGGTGCAAAAACGACCAATTTTGTCAAAATTTTGTCAAAAAAAGGCAGGCTTCTTCACAATTAAAAATGTCTTCTATGTTTAACTTATTCATAAAGTAATCATACTCTTCGTAAAATTTTTTAATTGAATTTTTGTCGGAGGAATTCTTTTCACCAGAAATTGCTCTAAAAGATAGTTCATGACATTTTTTAAAGCGGTCTAGCCATCCATTAGAGCCTTATCTTTTTACAACATCGTAATTGCTAGAATTCAGAGGTTAGCCCTATCGGTGCTAAATAATGATGACATGGTTTATTAAATAATTTTATTGTTCCATTTGCTAAGACCAAATTTGGTTTTGATAAGATCCACATTAAACCTGAAGACCTATACTTTGCTTTTGATATATATCTATAGTTCTAACAGCGACTTTTGAAGCCTTCCTCTCTGTCTCCACCCAACACCGACTCCCATGTTTACGTGCAGGTTGCTGCCAAAGCAGCTGTGCTTGGTTAAAGGCTCTCCCTTCCATCAGGAATCTGGCGAAAAACGATTTCTTAAAAATCGCAATATCCCTCCGTGTTGAACTGAAGATCTATCAAACGCACAAATGCCGCCGTGGGGAAGCTGTTGACGAGTACGGTTTGGACCCTCCCGCTTGCCTTCGGAGTGCCCCTCGTGCCCCTCGCCACAATAAACTCAACGCAAAGATCGTAAGATTTTCAAGTAGGGCCACCTCTCGAATTCGCTTCTTTTTACCCCCAATTGCTTTGAAGTGTTCGGGAATCTTTGACCCCAAGATGTTCCGCTTCCTTCGCTTTCTCGGTCGACGGATATCAAAAATAAGACACGATTCCAGAGAGTCATCCTGACTTTTGGAACTTCTGTCAATCGCCGTGATCCGTGGGAATGGTTTTGTTATTCGCGAGGTTGGCCCAGCGTCTCGTGAGATATATTTTTCCAAATACAGTCGGACCTCGGTTTGAGCCACTTGGTGGCTCATAAACCGAGGTTGTATCATAAACCGAGGTTCGCTAACAATCCTAATTAACAGTACTTTAAGTAAAAAATAGTTCACAAGAAACAGATAGAAACAGTTCATAGTTTATACTTTTTTGAAATAATGCGTAATCTTTTCTCCAAAACGATTTTTATCCCGTAAATTAATCATTATTTTTTTCCTTAGGGCGTAGAAATCATTTAATAATTCTGGAGAAAGTTTGCATATATTTTCCTCCATATTATTAATAAGAGTCAGTGGATCTATGATGTCTGTTGATTCAGGCCCATTATAAAAATTTATTTCGCTTTCAAGCAATTCTTCGACAAAGACTTCGTTCACCATTTTGTCACGTCAGTATGAATCTTCGAATTGATATTTATTGTTTCCTCCCATCTACACTCAAAAATTTTTTCCAACAATTTTGAATTTGATTTGAAGTTACATTGGCCCAGGCTTCAGAAATTAGTTGCATCACATTCTGTAAATTGAGACTCTTGATTGTTTCCAAAAAATTGCTTCTATTTTCACAAATGCATACAAATTCGATAGTAAATTACTGTAATTTGTCTTCAGTGCTTTAATTATGCCCATATCCAATGGCTGAACTAACGATGTAGTGTTTTTAGGTAAATATAAAAATCAATGTTTGAATAATCGGATAGTCTATGAGAACTAGCATTATCCAACAACATTAATATTTTTCGGTTTTCAGAAAGCATTCTGGTATTTAATTAAAAAAACCCAGCTTTTAAAAATTTCAGTTGTCATCCACGAATTTTTAGAAGAAGAGTACATGACGTTAAAAACATCAGGATTGAATTGTTTTAAGCACCGAGGGTTTCGATATTTGCCGATAATTAAAGGCTCCAGTTTCTCTCCAAGATAACTGCAGCATAGAAGCAGGCTAACCCTTTCCTTGTGCTGCTTAAAACCAAACGAATTTTCATCACATTGTACAAATGACTTAGTTGGTGTATTTTTGAAATAAAGTGCAGTTTCGTCGCAATTAAATACATTTTCTTTACCATAATAAACAACTTTTGTATCTAATTCTTGGAAAAAATGAGGGAGCATAGATGTATCTGCGGAACCCTTTTCACCAGACAATGTTTAAATTTTTTTTTACAAATTGACAAATATAGTTAAACAACGAGAATAAAATAGATATTAACTAACTAAATTCCCGGCCTCGTAAATGAAAACACAGTTTCCATGTACTATAGCCAAGGAAATCCTTTCGAGAAGCCACTTGGACTCGCGTGGGTCTCCCCGTTTATGGGAAATCATGCGGCCAAGCTTTTTCAAAAAGGAAAGATACTTTTCGCCGATGACGCCGGACGTCTCTACAAAGATAGGAGTGAACAGATATCGTTCAGAGAGCTCCTTGTACTTTCCAATCTTCATCTTCTCGGTTTTGCGAGAGACTGAGCCAGCCTCGACAGCTGAAGAAGGAAGATTAAGCTCCGAGAAAGTGTCTGAACACGTCGCATCCATAACAGAGACTTGCCGAACTCAAACGGGAAAGTCGATAGACCGTCGGGTCTTTTTCCGTCTTTTTCGGAAAGTCGATAGACACAATGTTTGTATTGTAAATTATATCGTTTCTTAATCTTTGAAGCCAACCATTAGACGATTTGAAATTATTAAATGATAATTTTAAAGCGACCATCGACCCAATTTTCTTAATGGTCGGTCCAGATAAGGGAACTTTTTCAAGTCGCAATTTGTGAAAAATTCGAAAACTTTAAGATCGAGATTTTTAAGCTTTTCAGAATCACTAGTTTGCTCGGATAAATCAGAATAAATAGTTCCATTATCAAGAAAAGGAAATCTTTTTTATACGTGAAATTGTAGCCCTGCTAACTTTGAAAATTTCCGCAATTCTGCGCTCTGAAAGCTGGTTCCGTTTCATATATTGGGCTATTTCGAGTTTTTTTTGATCAATTTTCATTTTAGGCATCTAGAAAAACATAGAACAGTGGAAAATACTTAAACAAAGATAACAACGTGACAAGGAAAAAATTCTTTAAAATAAACGATAAAATATATAAAATAAAAATAATTTTTTTTTAATCTTAATAGTTTATTACAAATGAAAAGAAAATGGAACAAGAAGTCAGCTACTAGCCGCAGAGAGAATAGAGAAACTGTTCCCCCTGAGTACGGCTATTGAGACGCGCTCAAAAAGCCGATTGACCTCACGGGGGTCGTTTCTAATTCTCCCTAAAAAATAATTATATTACAAAATATTTAGTTTATAGCAATTTTTAGATGGCTCATAACGAGGTCTATTTTTAATTGATTTTTACAAACCCCTTAGGAAAAAAGCAGTTTCAAAAAACGTGGCTCAAAAATAGAGTTTGTATCATAATCGAGTATGGATCATACCCGAGGTCTGGCTCATAACGAGGTCCGGCTGTACCACCGACTGTGACATGTCGCAATTAGAATTCTGACGCAATTTAGACTCTAGCCTCCGATAGCTTTTCAAAGCAATACAAACCAATTGCAACAACGACTGGGCGAAAATGTTTTGCTTTACCCTTTTCAGCTTAAGTTTGATCATTAGCAAACTCTTGCCTGATTTATTGGCCACCAAAATTAAAAATTCCATTGTCACTTATAGCGATTCTCCATTGAATCTATGGTTGGCAGTGAACATTTGTTACCTCCCGACATTTTTCTAACCTCCGAAGGCACCATCAGGAAAAGAGTCCGCACTAAGTTAATAGTCGGAGATTTCTTTGTCGCATTGAGGATTTTGAGTTCTGACGACCGAATTGCTGAAGTGAATTAAAAATATTCTCAATTTGCTTCGCGAAAAACACCTATTACATCCTGTTCCATCACATTTGACTTGTTAGCCTAAACAAAAAGTCACAAAGGACGAATTATTCCGGAGTTTAAAGTCGTATTTCCAAGTAGTTTTGGTGGCATCGATAGACTACGCCTCAGCCACATTAGAATGTACTTCTGTGAGAAAGAATCTTAGCAATGATCTCTGTAATAAATCTCTTTCTATAAGGAGATTTATCTAATTTTTCCCGTTCTTAGTTTTTCTCTAGGAACATGACTGCACTGTATAAAAAAGACGGCGGAATTAGACAAATCTTTATTGATAACGTATTTAAAAGGCTGATCTCAAAAATTACGAGTGCAAGATCTATTTTTTCCACAAATTTTTCAAAACATTCAGCTGGGGTTTGGAGTCAAGGATGGCTGTGAAACTTTTATCCACGTCGTAAAGACTTTATCGATTTTTGCCACCTATCTCATTCAAATTACATCGTAGTAAAACTTGATGTGAAGAACGCCTGAATCTTGAATGTGCATTTCTAACTTTTTATCTTACGTTATTTTATTAATTGCGGATCTAGTCTATTTAAAATTAAATATCAAGATTGAAATTTTGGGAGCGACGCACACTGCGTCCTTGCCGCTGGTACATAACGCTAATTAATAATTGATTTTTTTTCTATCAACAAAAAAAGATTAAGATTATTTATTATTAATGCAAGATCATTCTCCATTAAATCTATAATTGGCAGTGAACATTTGCTTCGCGAAAAACACCTATTACATCCTGTTCCATCACATTTGACTTGTTAGCCTAAACAAAAAGAATCAAAAAGTTATTCAAATCATTTTTAAATGATGCTTAAAGCTAATCGTTGTTCATTCTCTCTCTCAGGTGAAACCTTAAAAAAGTTGAAAAAAATTTATTACAGGAGGAGAGTCGCTGTTCCAGTTCATCTCCCGTCTCCTGTTGGCTCTGCCATAGAAATCGTTGTTCATTCTCCTCGCAGGCGAGACCTTAAAAAAATTTAAAAAAATTTATTACAGGGGGGGAGTTGCTGTCCCAATTCATATCTGGTCTTCTATTTGCATTTTCTCTTAAAAGTTTTTCCAGGTGCTAAATAAAATAAATTAAACAATTAAAAACACCGGTGGAGGTTGAACCATTAAAGAAATTCGCGATAATTCATATAAATAAATCCTAATCGACAATACGTTAATCGCAATGCTGCACGTTATTCATTTTGCTAGACAAAATTGATTAAATCACTTGACGGCCCTCTTATGGGAATTAAACTATATTGTATTGGTAATCTTTATTTATTGTATTTTTAGAATGTATTAAGAATTAAAAACATTTCTCATACAGAATATGTAAAGAATTGTGTTTTCTGTAATTCAATTTTTCAAAAAGTCTGAGGATTTTAAAATTTCCAGAAACTTTACGGAATTGTTGGAATGTGCATTTCCAACTTTTTGTTTTAAGTTATTTTATTAAATGATTAATCGATGAATTTATGTCAGGAAAGTATCTCTTTTTGAAATGATGTCCGCATCCGCCCCTGGATCTATCGCCACAACCGCGGAATGCAAAAAGATGCGGAACTTTTTTAGAATGGTGACCACTTTTGCACTATAAAATTTTTAATTTATTGGAGTCTAAATATTTTAATATCAAATTATTGGTTATCAGTAGGGCAACCACCAATATGACCTTAAAATGATTAAAATATGACCTTAAAAATATAACTTTTTTGACCTTATAATTAGAAAATATGACCTTATTGGTTAGAAAATATGACCTTATAATTAGAAAATATGACCTTATTGGTTAGAAAATATGACCTTATAATTAGAAAATATGACGTTATGGCCAGATAAATTGAGCAATCTTTTAACCCTTTTTCGGAGGCGTCCTCTCAATCAAAGAATTAACATTATAAATTTACTTAATTAACAATTAAAAAAAAAAGTTTATTTAGCATCGAGAAACTTCTTTCGACAGATAATGTGGTTCCCGGACATTTCCATAAATACACGAATAATTCAGGAGGGAAATCTCTCAAATTAGCTTCTTGAATGCTATTCCATGGCATTGAATTTGTTCTTTTTTTTAAATATTGTGCAATCTCATATGGATCTTCCCCAAAGTCGATAGAATTAATACAGTAAAACCTCTCGAATCCGCCGTCTCTCGAATTTTTTCAAGAATACGAAATTTCCTATGAGAAATTCCCGAATCCGCCAATTTCTCGAATCCGCCGCATTTTTAGAGCAAAAATAAAATTATATGGTCGCGAAAATGTCTATAATGCAGATAAGACAGGATTATTTTATAAAGCTCTTCTATGTAAAAGTATTTCAAAAAAAGCATGGATGGATTCTAAGTTATTCAATACATTTTTGTTCGAATGGGATATCAGGTTGGCTAAAGAAAAACGCAAAATACTACTCGTAATTGACCAATGTCCATCTCACAAGATTTTTACAAATTTACAGCAAATTGAAATAATGTTTTTGCCGGCAAATGCTACGTGTTTATTACAGCCGATGGACCAAGGAGTCATTAAGACATTCAAGACGCTATTCAATAAATTCAAATTTCTTGAAATTATTGAAAAAATTGAACTCGGAAAATCGTCATCTGAGGCATGTAAAGA